>NC_134882.1:44484924-44604924 GCF_041734735.1 Babylonia areolata | reverse complement strand
CCAGGCCCACTTTCTTTGGAATCAACTTCCTCAGCCTCTCCGTCGACGACTCATCTTCGCTGCAATCTTTTAAATCCAGTCTGAAAACCCACCTTTTCCCCTTATGAATAATTCTCAACAGCTCATCCCTTTCCAGTAGGAACTAACATGACTATTAATGAGTGAGTGAGTTGAAATTGTTGGTTGTATTGTTGATTGTGTGCTATTTACGATTGTGTGCTGTGACGTGTGTGTGCGTGCGCGTGTGCTTGTGTGTATTGTGAGTGTGTGTGTGGGCGCGCGGGGGGGGGGGGTGAATATTTTTTGATAATGTTTGGTATCTGTGTTCAATTTTTTGTTGCTGTTGTTTGTTTGTTTGTTGATATTCACATATGTGTTCTATCTGTAAACGCCTATGGCTTATTTTCAAGATTAGGTGTAAATGCTCATAATAATCATGATAATAAGAAAACTGATGAGAACAAACGGATTAGTGAGGAAGAGACAAGAAAAACTCATTCACCCCTTTGCCCGAGCATTGGGTGACTTCAGTACACCGTGCACCGATGTGACTTCAGTACACCGTGCACCGATGTGACTTCAGTACACCGTGCACTGATGTGACTTCAGTACACCGTGCACTGATGTGACTTCAATACACCATGGAGTGATGTGACTTCAGTACACTGTGCAGTGATGTGACTTCAATACACCGTGCAGTGATGTGACTTCAGTACACCGTGAACTGATGTGACTTCAACACTCCGTGCATTGATGTGACTTCAATACACCGTGCACTGATGTGACTTCAATACACCGTGCATTGATGTGACTTCAATACACCGTGCATTGATGTGACTTCAATACACCGTGTTGGTGGGAACAGTCTGTTGGCAGGGAAAGGGTCTTTCAGGTCTGATCTTTGTCATCAACATTGTCTGCATCGTCTTAGTCATTCCTTGAAGATGAAAGCAGTGATTATGGAGATTGTATTTTCTTTGAGGGCAAAATAGTAATCAGGTCAGTGAGAAGGATGCCTTGAGTGGGGGGGGAGTTCGAGGGGGGATGGCAGGGAAAGTGGTAGTGGGTGAGAAGGTACCTCGCTGAACTGATTTTGTGAAGGAGAAAGGGAAAGACCTTCCGTCACTGTTAGAGGAATTAGGTTAGACTGGTTTTATGTGGGTCAGACCTATCAGGGTGATACTGAGAGAGAGAGAGAGAGAGAGAGAGAGAGAGAGAGAACGGAAGGACATTAACTGTATTTTCCCGCACACCAAAGACTCCTTCTAAAGACAGGGCAGACCAGGTGACCACAGGACGAGAGGGTGTTTGTGGTGACGCCAGAGTCTGACGTCAGTCCGGTGACGAGAGTCCTCAGCACACCGTGTCGGTGAAAACAGTACACTGGCACGGAACAACATGTCTTTCATGTCGGGTCTGTTCAGTCATCGTTGTCTGTTTCATCAAGTTCACTTCCCCTTGCAGATCCCAGAAGATGGTTGTGGAGGCTGGTTCCTTTGGTGGTGGCGGTATTCAGGTCAACAGTGAAGAGACTGGTTCATTGGTGGCAGTATTCAGGTCAACAGTGAAGAGGCTGGTTCATTGGTGGTAGTATTTAGGTCAACAGTGAAGAGACTGGTTCATTGGTGGCAGTATTCAGGTCAACAGTGAAGAGACTGGTTCAATGGTGGCAGTATTCAGGTCAACAGTGTGGAGACTGGTTCATTGGTGGTAGTATTCAGGTCAACAGTGAAGAGGCTGGTTCAATGGTGGCAGTATTCAGGTCAACAGTGAAGAGACTGGTTCATTGGTGGCAGTATTTAGGTCAACAGTGTGGAGACTGGTTCATTGGTGGTAGTATTCAGGTCAACAGTGAAGAGGCTGGTTCAATGGTGGCAGTATTCAGGTCAACAGTGAAGAGACTGGTTCATTGGTGGCAGTATTCAGGTCAACAGTGAAGAGGCTGGTTCATTGGTGGTAGTATTTAGGTCAACAGTGAAGAGACTGGTTCATTGGTGGCAGTATTCAGGTCAACAGTGAAGAGGCTGGTTCATTGGTGGTAGTATTTAGGTCAACAGTGAAGAGACTGGTTCATTGGTGGCAGTGTTCAGGTCAACAGTGAAGAGGCTGGTTCATTGGTGGTAGTATTTAGGTCAACAGTGAAGAGACTGGTTCATTGGTGGCAGTATTCAGGTCAACAGTGAAGAGGCTGGTTCATTGGTGGTAGTATTTAGGTCAACAATGAAGAGACTGGTTCATTGGTGGCAGTATTCAGGTCAACAGTGAAGAGGCTGGTTCATTGGTGGTAGTATTTAGGTCAACAGTGAAGAGACTGGTTCATTGGTGGCAGTATTCAGGTCAACAGTGAAGAGGCTGGTTCAATGGTGGCAGTATTCAGGTCAACAGTGTGGAGACTGGTTCATTGGTGGCAGTATTCAGGTCAACAGTGAAGAGGCTGGTTCATTGGTGGCAGTATTCAGGTCAACAGTGAAGAGGCTGGTTCATTGGTGGTAGTATTTAGGTCAACAGTGAAGAGGCTGGTTCACTGGTGGCAGTATTCAGGTCAACAGTGAAGAGGCTGGTTCATTGGTGGTAGTATTTAGGTCAACAGTGTGCATTGATAGATGTATATTAAACATAAATATTTATATATATATATATATATATATATATATATATATATGTAACAGAAAAAGTAAGAACTGCTGGGAATCATCCCAACGCCGACTGTCCAAAAACACTCTTGGCCGAGAGAGTGGGGATGTAACTTGGGCAAGACACTCTCCACTGTAATCAAATTGTAGCCTAAATAGTCGGGACGGCAGTAACCTCCTCTGCTGTTCTGGTGGTCATGGTCGGACACGACTGACTATCACACACACACACACACACACACACACACACTCCTTTAGTGGCAGTATTCAGGTCAGAAGTGGTTGGAGAGACTGTTCCATTGGTAGCAGTATTCAGGTCAGCAGTGTCCATATGACAGTCATTGGTGTTCGACTATGACCATCCGAACAGCAGAGGAGGTAACTTGTCCTGACTATCTGGGCTAGAATATGAATTTAGTGGAGAGTGTCTTGCCCAAGTTACATCCCCACTCTCTCGGCCAAGAGGATTTTAGGACAATCGGCGTTGAGATGGTTCCCAAATGCCAACTAGCCCCCAAGGCTGCAGCACTAAGAGCCAGTGCAATTTGCTTCCTGATTTGAGAGTCACAGTCCTTTACAAAAGGCGAAGCTGAAATCGATTTCCCATTGCAGTAGAGAAACCGTTGATGATACAGGTCTCACTTTGCTATTGGGCCAACTAAACGTATGTCAATCTGTGATATAAGCTGAGTGTTATATGATCAACAGTGAAGAGGCTAGTTCATTGCTGGCAGTATTCAGGTCAGCAAGAGAAACGGGACGTGAGCGGCAGAAGTGGGGCGATGTGTGGTGTGTCTGGTGGAACTGGTGTCATGAAAGGTATTAGGTCAACGTTAGGGGAATTATTGGGGAGGAGACTGGTTTTAGATCCTCAGTCAGATCTATCAGTATGACTGCGACTCTCTCTCTCTCTTGCTCTATCTGTCTTTCTGTCTCGGTCCCTCTGTCTCTGTCCATATATATATATATATATATATATATATATATATATATCTCGCTGTCTTTGCCTTTCTGTCTCTATGTCTGCCTCTGTATCTGTCTCTCTGTAGCTCTCTCGTTCTCTCTGTATTTCTCTCTGCCTCTCTGTCTTTCTCTCTCTATCTCGCTCTTTATGTCCCTATATATATATATATATATATATATATATATATATATATATATATGCATTAAACACACGCACATTATTACCTGCATTATACGAAGAGAAAGATAGGTAATCGGAGTATTCTGGATGTGGACGATAAGACACAATGAAAGTCCTGACCGTACCAAAGTGGTGTGGACTGATGAAGTGGACAGCTCATGGCAGCATGCAGACTTGTTTGTAAGAGAGAGAGGGAAAGAAAGGGAGAAGTGTGTGTGTGGTGTGTGTGTGTGTGTGGTGTGTAACACACTTCATGTTTGTGCACGTGTGCGTGATTCGCGCAGACATGTGTGTGTGGCTTTCCTGTATCCATGTTTGTGCGCATGTGTGTCTGTATCCGTGTGCTTGTGCGTGTATGTGCACGATTCTACATGCTCAGTGAGAAAACAAACAAACAAACAAGCAACAAACCGAAAACAAAACTTGACAAAACAAAAACAAAATGCACACGGACCTGATCCCCATGATTCAGCGCCTATTCCAGGCTCAATACTGGTGGCTCACGCAAGTTGGGATCCATCATTGTACGACGGCGATACGGGGAGCGGTCATTGTAGCCGGAGAGCTGATTACAGGCAGTGTGTGTCTGAGAAAGTGAGAGGGCGACACGCCAACCTGAAGCAGACCAGATTACACAGACTATCGACCAGGCAGTTAACCTTCGCATAGTTATTCCTTCGAGTGGGAAAGGTCCCTTTGCATGCAACTGTTTCGTTTTTTCGACTGATCTTTAGTAGGCATCGGCGTATCAGTAGTGATTAGTGATATCAAGATCAGAAGCATGGATTGTGAGTTCGTTTGGTTTTGCTGCTTTCAATCTGATCTTTTATCATCTACGTATTAGCAGTATTTAGTTATAGTCACACCTGAATTATGGGTGATGAGTTTTCTTTTCAGTCTGGCATTCAGTCAACAACGTATCTACAGCTGCAATCAACTGTATATGGGTGAGGCATGACAGTTTAAACAGTTTGTTATGGTCACCAACGTGCAGCAGCCATCATAGTTGCACCAGGATCAGAAGCACGAGCGTAGCGTTTATTTACTTGTTTTCAGTAATCAAACGTGAGGATGTGTGTGTGTGTGGGGGGGGGGGGGGGGGGGACAAGAAATACGTATATATAGTAAATATATATAATTACATATATGTGTTATATATATATATATATATGTGTGTGTGTGTGTGTGTGTGTGTGTGATGCTGGAGGGAACTCGGTATTTTGCGAAATTTAATTATTCTCTTTCTTTTTCGAAAGAAGGGAGAAAAGAAAGGAGAGAGAGAGAGAGAACAATGAATCAACTTGCATTCTTTTTTGTGTTCTTTCATACATATATAATGTATTTCCGGCCAGAGCCGAAAATTCCGAGTGGATGACACTCAGCTGTGTGGACACTATCTTCTGATCTGATCCCACAGCACATTCAGCTCTGGCAGAATCTAGACAGGGCTGAAATATGGGACACACGACCTCGCAGTCAACAGCCATTAACGCTGTCCATTTTGCCACGACGGCTGATCGTGGAAGGAGTGGAGTGGAACGTTGATTATGCATGAGATTGAGAAGACGTTGATGACACGATAATTGCAGGAAAATGAGTGAATGATTACCCACCGCAAACAGACCGAAAAGGACACAATAGCGGTCAAACATTTGAATATACATGGGACTGCTTGCATGCGACGATTTAATTTGAACCGTCTGATCTTTAACCTGCACTGTCTTGTGTCATTAGTTCCACTGAGGTGACGGGCTAAACACACAGACATCATTTATTAAGCTCCCGGCCCCACTCACGCACCTGCAGATTTCAGTTTCACTTGCAATTTCCCATGGAGGCGTCACTGCGTTCGAACAAATCCATACACGTTAACATCTGCTGGACAGATGTCTCACATTAGCATGACCCAAAGCGGTATTCAGGCCTTGAGTGCATGCATATATTTGTTTATGGAGTGGATTTCTTATGCAGAGATTTACCAGACGACAACGCTTATGATGCCGAGGGTTCTTTTTCAGTGCGCCAGTTGCGTGCAGCACACGGAACCTCTGTTTATCGTCTCACCCGAATGGCCAGATGCTCACTTTGATTTTCCAAACTTGGGAGAAAGGGTATGACGGGGTTTCGAACCCAGACGCTCACGGACACTTTATTGGCATGTATGTTACCATTGCGCCGCCTTCCTCCTGCAAAGGGAACAGTCAGGGCCACAGGGAGAGACACGGCGAGACGGGCGGACAAACAGAAAGAGAGGCGGGGAAAGGGAGAAGTGACTCTGCAAGATGCAATGAGGATCACCACCGGTGGACACCACAACGCGACAACAGAGCGAGAGAGTGGTCATCGTGCTGCAAGCCTGGGGGTGGATCAGGGACGTTATTACCAAGAGACACCCTGTGGAAAAAACAGCTCATTATGTCCACCAGACTCGATCAAGTCCAACATTAAATCAGTCATCATCGACTCGACGTATGCTACCGCAGCAGGAGAGAGTCTCCTGGCACGCGACAGCATCTTTTAGGTCTGATCATACGGCAAACATTGCCTGCTCCTCATTAGTTTTTACCTAGACCAGAAACATGATTATAGGAGAGCTTGTTAATTAAGCTCCGTGAGTTACGACACGCGGGGAGAGAGAGAGGAGAGAGAGAGAAAGAGAAGCAAGCGAGGGGTCGTGGAGCATGAATGCAAAGTGTGAATAAGACGGGTCAGAGAGGCAGACAGGCAGTGACAGAGGCGGTACTAAGAGCGTTCGATCGACCATGAAACAAGATATATATCGCTACCGGCCGCACACGCCCCATCCGGGGTCAAGTGTTAAGAACTCCCTCCAACACAGACAGCGTAACCTACAGGCCTAAAGGGTGAGGGTTGAGAGAGAGAAAGAGAGGGGGAGGGGGTATCGGTGTCTTAATGATTGATGGATTGATCTTGATCTTGATCGAGCCCTTGCTGAGTTTTGTCTTCTCAGCACACCCATTCTGTACTTGGTTGAAGACCATCAGTCTCGGAAAAAATGCTGAAGCTCTGCACGCGCTGGACCTATCTATTTTCTTGTGTGCGTGCGAGTCCTACACTCACGGCAGAGCTTCAGAGAAGGATCAAAGCAAGGAAATGAGATGCTTCAGAGGACTCCCTGACATCTCCTACAAGGACCACATAACAAATGAAGAAGCCAGGGAAACCGCCAGTATAAAGACCTTCTGACCACAGTGACAAAAAAGGCCACGTAATAAGATCTAACGGGCTCTCCAAGACAGCGCTCAAGGAACCGTGCAGGGGAAAAGGAGATGAGGTAGACAGAGAAAGAAGTGGGCAGACAACATTACTGACTGGACAGAGAAGAGATTTGCCGAAACTCAGGCCCTATCCCACGAACGCCAGAAATGGAAACGGTTGGTGATGCGTTGAGGAGTGCAGCGTTCCCGCGACCAGACCGGGTTACGAGACGAGTGACACCTAACCGTCTTCATGGATTCAGTTCCGTTGTGTTACATTGGTCAGTAGACTTTTCATTTTGTCCAAGATCTGCAAGTGAAAAGAAGAAAAAGACAGAACAGAGTAACGAAAAAAAAAAAAATCAATGAAGTAAGAACGCAAGACAGAATCAAACCAAGACAGACTGTTTGGCGGTTTCAGTTTCAGTTTCTCAATGAGGCGTCACTGCGTTCAGACAAATTCCTATAAGCTATACCACATCTGCTGGGCAAATGAAATGCCTGTCAGCAGTATAACCTGACGCGCTAATCAGGTTTCTAGTGAATGCACACACACACACACACACACACACACACACACATCCATATGTGTGTGTGTGTGCCCATTAGAGTGGATTTTTTCTTCAGATTTTTGCCAGAGGACAACACTATTGTTGCCATAGGTTCTTTTTCAGTGTGCCAAGTGCGTGCTGCACAGTGGACTTCGATTTGTCATCTCATCCAAATGACTAGAAGCTCAGTTTGTTTTTCCAGTCAAGCTTGGAAGAAATGGCGAGAGCGAGAAACGAACCCAGACCCTCACGGACACAGCATCGGCAGATTAAAGCGTCCTAACCATTGTGCTACCTTCCTTCGGCAGAGAGAGAGAGAGAAATGAAGAGGGCAAGAAAAGACTACACACGTTGACAGTTGTCATCAACGTGAAACTGCATGAAAAGACTGCACACGTTGACAATTGTCTCCAAAGTGAAACTATAAGAAAAGTGGAACTGCAAGAAAAACCTGCACACATTGACAATTGTCTCTAACGGGAAACTGCAAGAGCAGACTACACACGTTGACAGTTGTCTCCAACGTGAAACTGCAAGAGCAGACTACAAACGTTGACAATTGTCTCCAACGTGAAACTGCAAGAAAAGACTGCACACATTGACAGTTGTCTTCAACGTGAAACTGCAAGAGCAGACTACACACGTTGACAATTGTCTCCAACGTGAAACTGCAAGAAAAGACTGCACACATTGACAATTGTCTTCAACGTGAAACTGCATGAAAAGACTGCACACATTGACAATTGTCTCCAACGTGAAACTGCAAGAAAAGACTGCACACATTGACAATTGTCTCCAACGTGAAACTGCAAGAAAAGACTGCACACATTGACAATTGTCTTCAACGTGAAACTGCAAGAAAAGACTGCACACATTGACAATTGTCTCCAACGTGAAACTGCATGAAAAGACTGCACACATTGACAATTGTCTTCAACGTGAAACTGCAAGGAAAGACTGCACACATTGACAGTTGTCTCCAACGTGATACTGCAAGAGCAGACTGCACACATTGACAATTGTCTCCAACGTGATACTGCAAGAGCAGACTGCACACATTGACAATTGTCTCAAACGTGATACTGCAAGAGCAGACTGCACACATTGACAATTGTCTCAAACGTGATACTGCAAGAGCAGACTGCACACATTGACAATTGTCTCAAACGTGATACTGCAAGAGCAGACTGCACACATTGACAATTGTCTCCAACGTGAAACTGCAAGAGCACAAAACAACTGTTGACCATTCAAAGGTGACGAGTCTTCGCTGAGGACGATCCGTGTGTAACCAGTGTACACTTTTTCCTGCGTTCAAGAGTGGCCGTCCACCACCAGCACCACCACACCCACCTCCATTCCCCTGATTTATCTTCTTCTTTTATTTGATGTCCACTCCGTCAACATTGTTTTTAAGGTGTTCACGTATACAGTGATTCGATGGTTCTACGGGGTGTGTGTGTGTGTGTGTGTGTGTGTGTGTGTGTGTGTGTTATTTCACCGAAGTTGTTCGTTTGAAGAAAACAAAAGGTTACAATATGGACAATATTGATAAAGTCGCCATTCTCTGGGAGGGAGGAAGCGGCAGGATTTTTCTCTTTTTTTCATTTTACAAAGTGTGCTAGGCTTCAGAAGACTTACAAGAATCGCATACAGTTTCTGTGCTAGCATTCCACAAAGCAGGCGTGCGAACAAACCAGCTCAGATGCCTTGCTCATGGGGACAGGCATCCGTCTGCGGAGGGCGAAAGGAAGCCACGGCTACCAGGCATAATCATAGCCTGGGATGTTGATCACAGGGACACCAAGAGGCAGCAGTGGGAGCACGGCACGCCACCACGGATAAGACAGCGGCCAGACATTGACCCATTTATCGAGTCTGATCGTTCCTCGTAATGGGACAGTGTAACGGATTATTTTTTTCTTAAATCCGTAGGCCTGTGTTACTTTCAACCGGCACTCAAAAAAAAAAACACAACACGAACGCGAATCAAGTTGTTTTTTGTTTTTTTTAGAAGAACGCAAACTCACGTTTTCTTTCACTTTTTGATTAACTCAATAATATTAATAAACATATAATCAAAGAAAGAAAATAAGTGTTCATTTCCCAACTCAATCAAAAAAATAAACTCGTTATGCCAATTCACTCAAACATAAATAATTCCTTTCTTTCAACTCACTGAAAAAAATATAAACAAAAAGTAATTAAACACACACACCACAATGACGGCCGCAAACAAAACACCCCAAAAGTTTTCCAGTGGCTTGCGGAACCGTTCAGTGGATCACCATTCCAGCTCCCAGCATCATCCGGCGTGCAACAGCGCTCCGACGCTTGGGCACCTCTTCCAACATCGAACCGAAACAGCAGCAGTTCCTACAGGGGGCCCCTCCACTCAGTGGGTCCCCCCGGCCGGTCAACGTCCCTGGCTCCTCAGGCCCGTCCCGTCAACGTCCATGGGCGGCTCCACCACCCCGACACCGCTCCAACCTCCTGGAAGAATGTTTCACCCCTGCGCACATTAACAACGTCCAGCCAGCCGCTCGTTCTCCTCCCCACTGGTCAAACCCATGACCTCATAGTACATGACGTAACGTAACTTAGCGATGACGTCAAATTCAGGTATTCCATGATTTTCCGGGAGATTCTGTCCAGGCTTGGCTGCACACCAAAAGTCCTTGTGGCACTGCAACAACTCCATGTGTTATTAGAGACGGGGGACACTCGATGAGTACGAAGAGTTCTATCTTCGTTGAGAAGAGGAGGTTGCACAAAATGTAAACACCGTAACGTTGTTCAACTGGTATATTCTTGGTATAATGTCGGGAAGGACAGTGGAAGAAAGGGGAAGGTAAAGGAAGGAGGGTAGGGTAAAGGGAACATGAGGTAGGGCAAGGGGAATTATTAAAAGTTGAACGGGTGAACTTCGAGCACTGCATTTGCTGAACAGGACACTTCAACAGTTGGTATAGTACTTACATTTGTGCCAGTACTGTTTGTTGACATGTCAATCTGATGTACCAACATCTGAAGGTATCACAATGTCACAGCGACTGTCACAGCTGGCCGTTCATTCATTGGAGCCAGACAACACATGTACAAAGCGATTTGTTACAGTCTACTCGTACCTTGTAATGGGACAGTCTGCTGCTCGTACCTCGTAATGGGACAGTCTCCTTGTACCTCTTAATGGGACAGTCTGTTGATACCTCGTATTGGGACAGTCTGCTACTCGTACCTCTTAATGGGACAGTCTGTTGGTACCTCGTATTGGGACAGTCTTCTGCTCGTACCTCTTAATGGGACAGTCTGTTGGTACCTCGTAATGGGACAGTCTCCTTGTACCTCTTAATGGGACAGTCTGTTGGTACCTCGTATTGGGACAGTCTTCTGCTCGTACCTCTTAATGGGACAGTCTGTTGGTACCTCGTAATGGGACAGTCTGCTGCTCGTACCTCGTAATGGGACAGTCTGTTGGTACCTCGTAATGGGACAGTCTGTTGGTACCTCGTATTGGGACAGTCTGCTTGTACCCCTTAATGGGACAGTCTGTTGGTACCTCGTAATGGGACAGTATGCTCATACCTCGAAATGGGGGCAGTCTGTTTGTACATTCGTAATGAGACAGTCTGCTCGTAACGAGACAGTCTTTTTGTACCTCGTGATTGGACAGTCTTCTGCTCGTACCTCGTAGTGGGATAGTCTGCTGTCCCTCGTAATGGAACAGTCTGCTTGTACCTCGTAATGGGACAGTCTGCTGTCCCTCGTAATGGGACAGTTTTCTGTTCGTACCTCGTAATAGGACAGTTTGCTTGTGCCTTGTAATGGAACAGTCTGTACCTTGTAATGGGAAAGTCTGTTTGTGCCCTGTAATGGAACAGTCTGTACCTTGTCATGGGACAGTCTGTTTGTGCCCTGTAATGGAACAGTCTGTACCTTGTCATGGGACAGTCTGTTTGTGCCGTGTAATGGGACAGTCTGTACCTTGTCATCGGACAGTCTGTTTGTGCCGTGTAATGGAACAGTCTGTACCTTGTAATGGAACAGTCTGTACCTTGTAATGGGACAGTCTGTTTGTGCCTTGTAATGGAACAGTCTGTACCTTGTAATGGGAAAGTCCGTTTGTGCCTTGTAATGGGACAGTCTTCTGCCCGTACCTCGTAATAGGACAGTCTGTTTGTGCCTTGTAATGGAATAGTCTGTACCTTGTAATGGGACAGTCTGTTTGTACCTCGTAATGGAACAGTCTGTTTGTGCCTTGTAATGGAACAGTCTGTACCTTGTAATGGGACTGTTTGTTTGTACCTCGTAATGGGACAGTCTGTATCATGTAATGGGACAGTATGTTTGTGCCTTGTAACGGGACACTCTGTACCTTGTAATGGGACAGTCTGTTTGTGCCTAGTAATGGGACAGCCTTCTCGTAATGGGACAGTCTTCTCGTACCTCGTAATGGGACAACCTTCTCCTAATGGGACAGTCTTCTGCTGGCACACAACCCTGTCGCAGAACCGTAATTCTGATGCCTGTGATCGTTGAGACCCGATCAGATCATCAGTCCTACCGAGCCCCTGTTTTAATGGGTGTCCAAAACAAATGTTTAAAGAAAGAAAAAAAGAAAAAACAACTAAGAGCACTGATTTTCTAGAGGGAAAATGAAATTCTAAAAATGATGACATCATTGAACGTGCACATGGTATGTGCTGGGTTTACCCACATAACGTCAGGTAAGGAAGCGTCCTGACCTTGTTTTTTTCTTATGAAGGAACATGCTGTGACCCTGATTTTCAGAAACCAAAATTATTCACAAAGAGAGGTATGGGGGGAGGGGGGGGGAGAGGGTGTGTGTGTGGGGTGGGGGGGGAGGGGGGGGGCGGGAAGCATCGGGTCTAAAGGTGGTGACACGGTCAACACACTGCACGGCTGTCTCCATGCTCAAGGCAGTCTTTAGGGGTCCACGGGATGTGACAGTGTCAGATCTGACGCGTGGTAGTGTGTGAATTGTTGGTGTGTTCGTCAACGGTTAATGAAAGAACATGGGAGCAAAGAGATAGAATAATGATAATCATAATTATAACCATTCAGTATCTTATGTTACTGGTATTGTCATAGCGATTGTGGCGTTAAGGACAACGTCGGAAGTGATGATGATGATGACGAAAAGAAAAACCATTGATAAAGAGACGCGAAATGAAAAAGGAAAAGAAAGGGTAGAGGTCTCAAACTTGAGAGAGAGAGATGTATATCAGATCAGCAGGTGAAATTCTAACACCAAAGGCGCCATTAAATCACAAAATCATTCAGATAAAACAAACCTGCCCTTCACAAACCCTTCCAGAAAGCAAAGCCAAAACGGAGAGCAGATGGTATACACGTCTGTCGGCACCGGAACCATTCCCAGGGTGTGGAGACTTTGAAGGCCATCTGGACTTTGTTTCTGTCTCCCTATTTCTCCCCTCTCGCTCCCTCCATCATCACCCCCCCCCCCCCCGAACCCCCCGTCTCTCTCTCTCTCTCTCTCTCTCTCTCTGATCAAACATGGTGAAGTAGCATTGGTGTTTATACTATACTATTATTATACTATACTAGAGTACATCATTTAAATTTTCTCTGAGTTCTGGCTCTCTGTCTCTCTCGCTCTCTCTCTCTCACACAAACACACACACACATACATGCACACACGCGCATACGCACGCACACACACATATACATACCCCTCCCTCCCACGCACAGACACTGACATAAACTTCGTATGTGGATGTTAGTAGAACAGCCCTCTTGAAACCAATAGTTTGAATGAGTGTGGGGGCGGGAGGTGGGGGGATAAAGTGGAGGAGGTTAGAGTGGTAAGGGGGGGGGGGTCTGTATCTCAGGTCAGTCTGGACCTCCCTGTTGGTGCAGACGGGTAAAGTATTTTCGCTCTTGGTATATCACTCCGCACAAAGCCCGAGAATTTGTTTTGTCGGGAACCCTGCAACACAAAACCAGTAAGAGAACTGCAGAAGCCAGTTGCATTGCTCGGACGGAAGAGCCTAGTATAATGATAATAATAATAATGGACATTTGTTGAGCGCTTCACCCCCTTAAAGAAAGCTCAAAGCGTTTTACAACAAACATCAAACACACACACACGCGCGCGCGCGCAATGACTTACAAAAGAAAAAAGAAGAAAAATAATGATTTAGTGCACAATAATATAAAACAGATTCAGAGACTACGCGTATGACATAATTACACACACACACACACACACACACACACACACACACACACACACACACACACAACGAAAGAGAGAGAGAGAGTTTGCATGGCTTATAACTGAAAAGGTATGGAAGGTCTATGGATAGGCGTTTTCAAAAAGATGTGTTTTCAGGCCAGTTTTGAAAGATTGAAATGAAGGAGAGTGGCGAAGATCGTGAGGTAAACTGTTCCAGACATATGGAGCTGAATAAGAAAAGGAAGAATCACCGAAGGATCGGGTTTTAACACGGGGAGCAAGTAGCCGCCGTGAATCGGAAGATGATATAAGTTGTCGACGGGGTGTGTAGGTTTGAATTAATTCTCTCAGATACTGAGGAGCCGCACCCAAAATGGAGTTGAAGGTAAGAATTGCAACTTTGTAGTAGAATGCGGGCAGAAATTGGTAACCAGTGGAGAGAACGCAGAAGATGAGTGATATTGTCAGCCTTTTTGTTTCTAAAGATTAATCTTGCTCCTGCGTTTTGAACTTTCTGGAGTTTTTGTATTAAGTATCTAGAACAACCAGTATGGTCGTAACCCGCTACTATGTGTAGTATGGAACTGGCCAATGGCGTAGTTCGGTCAACGAAGGGCATTAAGTGACGTGTAACTGTTAAAAAGTTAGAACTAAGCAATGCAACTGGCGCCTGGTCAGTGCCCTGTCGTTCACGCCGCTTCCATCACCCCGGGGTGCTTGTATTTCGTTCAACACAGGCACGCGGACACATCTGGTAGGATACGGACAGACCCAAGGGTTAACAGTAAGAGACTATAAAAGCCATTTTAGGGGTAATATCCACGAATGGGGTCCAATATTATGCCGAAGGGTAGGAGTGGCCTTTTAGGGGGCATTGTCCACAAAATAGGGTTGGACATTCTGGGGCCAGTTGGCATGCACATTGTTATGTGTTTGCAGATCTCACCAGTTCATGGTCGGTCTCTTCTGTCGTTGATGTTTGTTGCTGTTTGTTGTGGTGGTGGTGGTGGTGGTGTTTTCTCTTTTGTTTGTTCAGACCCGCTCCCATTGTTGCTATACGATTTGAGTGAGAACTTGAAATTTGCTAATAATAATAATAATAATAACAAAAGTGTACATTTCTATAGCGCACTTTCTAAGAGCTCATAGCGCTTTACATAAAAGAAAAGATTACAAATTACATAAACCTCTCTCTCCCTCTCTCTCTCTCTCTCTCCCCTTCCCCACTCGCTTTCCCCTCCCACAACTCTCTCATTCCTCATACATGCAAAATGAGATGGAGGGCATAGGGTGGTGTTGGAGAAGAAGGAAACAAACAGTGTTTATTGGTAGGTTCTGAAAAGATGAGTTTTTAGGAAAGAGCGAAAGGTGGAAACGGAATCAACGGATCTGATGAGGAATTTTGTTCCAGATCTGAGCAGCAGCACAGAAGACAGAATGTTCACCATAAGTTCTTGTACTGACACCGGAGAAATTTTCAGAACGTAACAGTCAGAGACTGAAAGAGCGGAGAGTTCTTGAGAGAGTGCAAGCACTGATGAGGTCAGAAAGATAGGTTGGTCCAGTGGAGTGGAAAGCAGAAAAGCAGAGACACTCAGCTTTGTATCTAATTCTCCGCTTCTACTGGAAGCCAGTGCAGAGTACGGAGGTGAGGAGAAATGTGATCAGTACGTGGGACTCCGAGAGTCAGACGGGCCGCATTGTTTTGAAGCTTCTGAATTCACTGAAGAAGATTATGGGGATAACCTGTTAAGTGGAGAATTACAATAGTCGATTCGTGAAAGCATAAAAGCGGGGGAAAAAAAGATTAACAGAAAAGTACTGACGAATGGAGCTAATCCGTCACAGTTTATAATTGATTGCGTGTATCAGATTCTAGCGTAAACAGCTCCAGAATTTCGTTTCCTGCGTGCGCGCGCGTGTATGCATATATATGGGGCGGGAGGGGATTGGGGGGAGTGCGTGCATGCGTACGTGCGTGTGTGTGTGTGTGTGTTTTGGTTTGTTCTTGGTGTGGTTATTTTCATGTTGCTGTTTCGTTTTCTTTGTTTGTCCGTTTGCTTATTTGATGCTTCAGTTTGTTATATTTCACCCTTTTTCCATGATCCATGGTCTAGGACAAACTAGTCTGTTGATTGACAGGCTGACTAGCTCGCTAGCTTTGTTGACATCCGAGAGAGAGAGAGAGAGCAGGGGGGGGGGGGGGGAATCTCCGCCATCTCGGATCATAATCATCGTCAACATACATGGATTTATCAATCAGTAGATAAAATCAACATTAAACCATTCATCGTCGTGATCAGGAAATGCCCCAATTTGAGATTTGATGCATATAAAGCTGTGAATGGTCGTATAAACACGACAAAGTTTGTACTGCATTGTATTGTATTGTATTGAAGTGCCTTTATTATAGAACAAATTTCTCTGTGTGAAATTCGGGTTGCTCTTACCGGGGAGAACACGCGGCCACAGTGCATCACCGCTCTTTTTTTTCCCCTGTACACTAGTGTATCAGTTTTGTGTTACTATCAAAGCTGATTCTTGTACATAATTTTGCCAGTGACTGCTCTCTCGTTGCCATGGGTTCTTTAACGTGCGCCAAGGACATGCCACATGCCACACACGAGGCCTCAGTTTATCGTCTTCCTATCCGACTAGCGCCCAGACCACCGCGAGTCTGCGATTCGATCTCGTGCGCTCAGATTCTTTCGCTTTCTGGGCGGACGCGTTTTCTTCCAGGCCAGCAGTCCGCTTTGGAGAGTCACACTGTTCTTCATTGGTGCCGGTTGCATTGCTTGGTTCTAACCTTTTGACAGTTACACGTGACTAAATGCCTGCGTCGACCGAACTGCGCCATTGGTCAGTTCCATGCTACACACAGTTAGCAGCGGGTTACGACCATACTAGGCTTTCCCGTTCGAGTAAGGCAACTGGCTCGGGTCCCCCCGAGTTGGCGCAGGTATAAAAACAGTGTGTTGTTTTATCCAGGGAGATTGTCAATAACATTGTCGATTGTCTTCCGTCATGCTAACAATATCGCAATTATGGGTTCAGGTGCATCAGAATATATCAGACACGTCTTTTCTTTCTTTTTTAATGCGCACTGGGGTACGCGCATACACATAAATATATTCATACACACATGCTAATATGTATATACGCATGCACGAATGTGCGCGCACGCACACACACATACACAAACACGCGCGCGTGTTCGGAAGCACACACACACACACACGCGCGCGCGCGCGCGCGCGTGCATCTGTTAGTTCCCTACATTTTAGATTTTTTGTTTGTTTGTTTTGTACACCGCGAGAAACGTGAGAGAGCAAAGCGAACAAGAAAGGGGATTCTAAAAAAATCACTAAATAAAAAGTAAGAGAAGATGAAAGAAGAACAAGAAGAAAACAAAAGAGAAAAGAAAAAGAAGAAGAAAACAAAACACAATTTCTCCTCTATCAAGGCCACCGGAAGTTCTGATTGAATTTGCACCCACAACGAAACCACACTGCTTTTTTTTCTTTCTCTTTCTCTCTCTCTCTCTCTCTCTCTCTCTCTCTCTCTTTTCTTTTCTTTTTTTCAAGAACAAATTGAACGTAGATCGTGAGGAGGGAAGTTAGGGAGAGAGGAGGAAATGAAGAAAGAAAGAAAGAAAGAAAGGGGGAAAGGAAAGGAAGGAAGAAGCAAGGGAGGAAACCAGAGAAAGAGAAAACACGTGAAATGCTAAAGAATGAAGAAAGAAAACACACGTGAAATGCTAAAGAATGGAGAAAGAAAACACGTGAAATGCTGAAGAATGAAGAAAGAAAACACGTGAAATGCTGAAGAATGAAGAAAGAAAACACGTGAAATGCTGAAGAATGGAGAAAGAAAACACATGAAATGCTGAAGAATGAAGAAAGAAAACACGTGAAATGCTGAAGAATGAAGAAAGAAAACACGTGAAATGCTGAAGAATGAAGAAAGAAAACACGTGAAATGCTGAAGAATGAAGAAAGAAAACACGTGAAATGCTGAAGAATGAAGAAAGAAAACACGTGAAATGCTGAAGAATGGAGAAAGAAAACACGTGAAATGCTGAAGAATGGAGAAAGAAAACACGTGAAATGCTGAAGAATGGAGAAAGAAAAACACGTGAAATGCTAAAGAATGAGAAAGAAAACACGTGAAATGCTGAAGAATGGAGAAAGAAAACACGTGAAATGCTGAAGAATGAAGAAAGAAAACACGTGAAATGCTGAAGAATGGAGAAAGAAAACACGTGAAATGCTGAAGAATGGAGAAAGAAAACACGTGAAATGCTGAAGAATGGAGAAAGAAAACACGTGAAATGCTAAAGAATGAAGAAAGAAAACACGTGAAATGCTGAAGAATGGAGAAAGAAAACACGTGAAATGCTGAAGAATGAAGAAAGAAAACACGTGAAATGCTGAAGAATGGAGAAAGAAAACACGTGAAATGCTGAAGAATGAAGAAAGAAAACACACGTGAAATGCTAAAGAATGAAGAAAGAAAACACGTGAAATGCTAAAGAATGAAGAAAGAAAACACGTGAAATGCTAAAGAATGGAGAAAGAAAACACGTGAAATGCTAAAGAATGGAGAAAGAAAACACACGTGAAATGCTAAAGAATGAAGAAAGAAAACACGTGAAATGCTAAAGAATGAAGAAAGAAAACACGTGAAATGCTGAAGAATGAAGAAAGAAAACACGTGAAATGCTAAAGAATGGAGAAAGAAAACACGTGAAATGCTAAAGAATGAAGAAAGAAAACACGTGAACTGCTAAAGAATGAAGAAAGAAAACACGTGAAATGCTAAAGAATGGAGAAAGAAAACGAAAAATGACAGATGCATTGTAAAACGTAAGAAGAGAATTTTCCTTTTCAGACCAACAGGGAAATAACAGCGAGAAAGAAGAATCACGAAAGGAAGGAAAGAAAGAAAAAAAGAAAGAAAAAAGAAATAGAGGAGGTAGGATGGAAGAAAACAAAACAAAAAAAGAAAAGGAAAGAACGGAAGGAAGGAAGGAAGGAAAATATAAATGCAATGTTAAGGAAGGAAAATGGCAGACATAGAAGACACGTGAATTATGAACAAAGTGAGCTGAAGAGGAATATAAATGAATGCAAAATAAGGGGGCGGGTGGGGGAAAAGAAATGAACTGTAGCAGCAACTAATACATGTTAGGGGCGTGTGTGTGTGTGAGCGTGTGTGTATGTTTGTGTGCCTGCGTCCGTGCGTTTGTGTGTGTGCATGGGTGTGCGTGTGCGTGTGCGTGAGTGAGCGCTCGCATGCACAAGCACTGTATGTATGTATGTCTGAAATTCGACTGTAATTGTGTTTGCATCTGATTTCCGATTCATGTTTTACCTTTGATGTACAACTCCTCTCCCTCAACCCCCCTCCCCACCCTTTCCAATATTTCATATGATCCCAGTACATTTGGTAATTAAGGCATATTCTATTCTATTCTGTTCTATCCTATTCTATTTTGTTCGTGGTCAGCGCGCACCGTTTACCGTCAGTAAGGAGAATATGTCCTTTATCAGCCTCCCTAGGTTGTTTTCCTGTTGTTGTTTTTTTCTTTTTTGTTGTTGTTGTTTTTGTTTTTGTTTTGTCGATCCATTCATATTCATTTAGCAAGAGATAGAGAGAGAAAGAGAGGGGGAGAAAGAGAGAGAGGGGGGGAGAGAGGGAGAGGGATCGAGAGAGAAAGGGAGAGAGAGAGAGAGAAGGAGACAGAACTCAGAACTTTATTTTCCAAAGACTGAGATTTTAGGCATGGAATATTCTTCAAGTCTGAGGAAGGGAGAGAGACAGGAAGAGGGAAGAGAAGAGAAAGAAAGACGATAATGGTGGTGGTGGTGACCACAATCTTTTTTACTGCTGCTGCTGCTATTGTTGCAGGTTATCTTGTTTTGTTTGTTTGTATTGCTTTGGGTGTTTTCTGGTGGCAAACGCTGTTTAGCTGTTGGAACTCTGAAGCGCGCGGGTGTGTGTGTGTGTGTGTGTGTGTGTTTGCGTGTGTATGTGTGTGTGTGTGTGTCAGAGAGAGAGAGAGAGAGAGAGAGAGAGAGAGAGAGAGTACGTAGGTCAGAGTTTAAGAGAGATGGGACTTGTTGATGATGATGATGATGATGATGATGATGATGATAGTAATGATGCTGCTGCTGCTGCTGCTGCTGCTGATGATGATGATGATGATGACGATGATGATACTTTTTCCTGTTACCATCACCAAAGTTATGTTTTCGCTTTGGTGTCCTTAGCGGGATGACGTACAATGGTGCAGGCAGAGTGTGTGGAAGTCTTTGCAATGGTCAAGGACCCCATGGAACACATTTCGGCTGTGAACTGGACCGGTGTCCTGAATCAGATCATGCTGTTTACATAGTTTATCATTGTCTGAAGGATTCTCCACCATCGGACACCAATCAGATCATGCTGTTTACCGAGTGTATTATCATTGTCCGAAGGATTCTCCACCATCGGACACCAATCAGATCATGCTGTTTACCGAGTGTATTATCATTGTCCGAAGGATTCTCCACCATCGGACACCAATCAGATCATGCTGTTTACCGAGTGTATTATCATTGTCTGAAGGATTCTTCACCATCGGACACCAGTCAGATCATGCTATTTACCGAGTGTATTATCATTGTCTGAAGGATTCTCCACCATCGGACACCAATCAGATCATGCTGTTTACTGAGTGTATTATCATTGTCTGAAGGATTCTCCACCACTGGGAGATAGGACACACCAATCTGACCATGCCATTCACAGAGTTATCATTGTGTGAAGGATTATTTACCCCTGGGAGATGGCTCAGCCATTTGATCATGCCATTCACAGTTATCATTGTGTGAAGGATTCTTCACCATTGGGTAGGTGGTACACCAATGATTATGATCATGCCGTTTACCGAGAACTATCATTGTGTGAAAGATTCTTCACCACTGGTAGATGGCACACCAATACGATCACGCCATTTACATGGAACTATCAATGTGTGAAGGAGTTTTCACCAATGTGAGATGGCAAACCTATATGATCATACCATTTACCGAGAATTGTCATTGTGTGAAGGATTATTTACCCCTGCCATTTACAGACATAAAGAAATACGTAATTTATTGAGGCAAACAAAACATATATTCTTGAGGGGAAATTCAGTAAATTGGATATCTGTTCCGCGTCACGGAAGCTACGGGCTCTAGTTGTTATTGATTGTGCTGCCGCTGCTGCTTTTATTGTTGCTGTTGTAACTGATTTTGTTGTCGCTAGCGTTGTTGTTGTTGATGATGTTGTTGTTGATGTTGTTGTTTTGTGTTGTTCACTTGCTGTTCCCGTTGCTATCGCTGTCCAGTTGTTGCAGCTGTTGGGATTTTGTTGCTGTTCTTTTCCTTTTGTTGATTTTGAATAAGATTCCTTATAAACCAGTACCATTATGGGCATTGTGATCAGAAGTATGCAGTACAAACATCGTGTGTCGCAGTGTTCTGTCTCAGTACCAGCGATCCCAGTGATTAGAGCGAGGATGCGTTGAGCATCTGAGACAATCGCTTTCGCGGGGATAAATTATGGGCTTTTGAACAAAGAACTCATGTGAACATCTGACCTGCGTAAAATCCTTTATAGAGTCAGTATTGTGGCGGTGATACTCAGTATTGTGGCGGTGATACGAATACCCAGAAATACCGGCAGATAAATGCCCAGAAATGCCAGCACAGGTAAATACCCAGAAGTGTCAAGACAGATAAATGTCCAGAAACTGATACAAACAGACAGAACAAACACACCGACAGACAGTACAGAAACGGAGACAAAATGACGTACATTCCTAAGGCCGTTACGCTGATGAATAGTGAGGTCAACATCCCCACATTTACCTGCCCAGCTCCCATCCAGGAGGAAGGTGGCAGAATGGTTAAGACGCTCATCCTCACTACAGAGAGTCTGTGAGGGTTTGGGTTCGAAACCCGCTCTGACCTTTTTCTCCTAAGTTTGACTGGAAAATCAAACTGATCGTCTAGTCATTCGGATGTGACGATAAACCGAGGTCCCGTGTGCAACACACACTTTGCGCACTGAAAACAAAAAGAACCCATGGCAACGAGAGTGTTGTCCTCTGACAAAATTCTGCAGAAGAAATCCACTCTCGTAGATACATATATATATATACATTCACTCAATTTATTTATTTTATTATTAGTAGTATTATTATTACTTTTATTTAAAATAATCATTATTTATTTATTTATGTACGCTCATAGTTGACTTCATCAAGTTTTTGCGCTATATACATATTATTATTAGTAGTAGTAGTTCCCTTTTTATGTATTTATCTATTATTTATTCACCTTTTTTTTTCTCAAGGCCTGACAAAGCGCGTTGGGTTACGCTGCTGGTCAGGCATCTGCTTGGCAGATGTGGTGTAGCGTATATGGATTTGTCCGAACGCAGTGACGCCTCCTTGAGCTACTGAAACTGAAACAGACATTCACTCATGGCCCGATTAAGCGCGTTGGGTTGTGCTGCTGGTGACGCCTCTGCCTAGCAGATGTGGTGTAACGTTTGTATTTTGTTGTATTTTGTATTTCTTTTGATCACAACACATTTCTCTGTGTGAAATTCGAGCTGCTCTCCCCAGGGAGAGCGCGTCGCTACACTACAGCCCCCCCCCCCCCCCCACCCCCACTTTTTTTTTCCTGCGTACAGTTTTATTTCCAGAAACAACCCTTTTGTTGACGTGGGTTCTTTTACGTGCGCTAAGTGCATGCTGCACACGGGACCTGGCTTATCGTCTCATCCAAATGACTAGCGTCCAGACCACCACTCAAGGTCTAGTGGAGTTGGAAAAATATCGGCGGCTGAGCCGTGATTCTAACCAGCGCGCTCAGATTCTCTCGCTTCCTAGGCGGACGCGTTACCTCTACACCATCACTCCAGTTTATGGAGTTGTCCGAACGCAGTGACGCCTCCATGAGAAACTGAAGCTGAAACACCCAGGATGTCAACGAACCGCTGGCCTCGCCCTTGGTGGAGTACCCGCCCCAGGCTCTGTGTAATCGTTTCCACCAGACAGCAGATCTGTCCGCCTAGTCCGCTTCACCACAACCGTCTGTGTTTGTTCACCAAACCAAACACTACCCTCTTCTTCCGCTTTTCCGTCTGTGTTTGTTAACAAAACTGCGGCAGTGTCTTTTTCTTCCACTTATACTATTAATTAGAACGGTCTGTGTTTGTTCAGTGAACCAGGCGGCGTCTTACACTGGTAATATCGAGTTACTTGGTACCCTTCACAAGTAATGTTAATCAGAGCTGACTGTTTTATCTAACCAAGTGGTCAGTCTCCCCCACTGGTGATTTTAAAAAGATTTCCCCATGTCTTCCGTTGATAGAGCTGTCAGTTTTATCTGACGGAAGAGTCATTCCCCTCCGTTGATTTTGTTTAACAGATTTCTCCCCGTCTTCCATAAATTAGACCTGTTTTGTCTGATCAAGTAGTCAGTTGCTTCCGCTGTTGATTTTAAATAGAAGTCCCCCTGCCTTCTTTTAATTAGACCTGTCTGATTTATCTGACCGAGGAGTCAGTCTCCTCAACTGATGACGTCAAATTGATTTCTCTGTTTTCCGTTGAATAGAGCTGTCTGTTTTATCTGACCAAGAAGTCATAGCCCTCCCCTGATGATGTTAATTGAATAGATTTGTCCCTGTCTTCCGTTAATTAGAGTCTGTTTAATCTGACCAAGGAGTCAGTCTGCTCTTCGGATGATTCTAAACAGATTTCTCCCTGTCTTCCCTTCACGGTATTATTCTTCTTCTTCCTCGTTCGCCTCCCGTTAAATGAGCAGCCCGGTGTCCTCGATGAAGGCTGCCGTCCGTCGCAGCTCCTCCAGGGTGCCGTACAGCTTGGCTCCCACTGCTGTCGGTGTTGGCCAGTACTTCCTCCTGGATGCTGCATGCGTCGTACAGTCTTGAAGGATGTGGTGTTCATTTGGACATGTGTATTTGTTATTCCAGCCAGGCAGTGTGTGGAGCTCTGGTGACATCAAGATTTTCCTTCGGATGTCCAGATGATGAATGTGGATTTGAACACCTGCTGGGCGTAGTGTCTGGCAGAACACGCTGCCTATCGTCCGTGTCAGCTGTTACCACTGTACGTGGATAGTGAACTGTGCACTGGGGTTACTGTGCACTGGGGTTACTGAACTGTGCACTGGAGTTACTGTGCACTGGGGTTACTGAACTGTGCACAAGGGTTACTGTCCACTGGGGTTACTGAACTGTACACAAGGGTTACTGTGCACTGGGGTTACTGAACTGTGCACTGGAGTTACTGAACTGTGCACTAGGGTTACTGTCCACTGGGGTTACTGAACTGTACACAAGGGTTACTGTCCACTGGGGTTACTGAACTGTACACAAGGGTTACTGTGCACTGGGGTTACTGAACTGTACACAAGGGTTACTGTCCACTGGGGTTACTGAACTGTGCACTGGGGTTACTGTCCACTGGGGTTACTGAACTGTGCACTGGGGTTACTGAACTGTGCACTGGGTTACTGAACTGTGCACTGGGGTTACTGAACTGTGCACTGTGCACTGGGGTTACTGAACTGTGCACTGGGGTTACTGTGCACTGGGGTTACTGAACTGTGCACTGGGGTTACTGTGCACTGGGGTTACTGAACTGTGCACTGGGGTTACTGTGCACTGGGGTTACTGTGCACTGGGGTTACTGAACTGTGCACTGTGGTTACTGAACTGTGCACTGGGGGTTACTGTGCACTAGGGGTTACTGTGCACTGGGGTTACTGAACTGTGCACTGGGGTTACTGAACTGTGCACTGGGGGTTACTGTGCACTGGGGGTTACTGAACTGTACACTGGGGTTACTGTGCACTGGGGTTACTGAACTGTGCACTGTGGTCCACTTCAGCTTCTGTCCTATTTGCACACGTATGTGGCATCCGTCTATTTCCGCTGTGAAACACATTATACTGAACTGGCAGTGGTATTGGCGGTGGTTTGCCTCACGTGAGGCTGGTGTGAATCGTGTGTTGTGAAAAGCAGTTCAGGTGTTCGGTCTTGCAAGTCATG
Source organism: Babylonia areolata (assembly GCF_041734735.1). Lineage (NCBI taxonomy): Eukaryota > Metazoa > Mollusca > Gastropoda > Neogastropoda > Buccinidae > Babylonia > Babylonia areolata. Next base: position 44,580,046 of record NC_134882.1, on the reverse strand, counting down.
GTTGGAGAAGCTCTGGATCTGTCTTCACCACACACGAACGCATGCACACACATACACATACACACACGCGCGCGAGCGCGAGCGTGCGCTCTATCCATCACTTCCCACAGTGAAACACAGGCATAACATTAACCATGGTGGCCGCCGAGGCTTGGTGGGGATGTGCTGGTTTTGGTGTCTATGGCTCCATGTTACGGGTTGGGAAACAGAGTGGAGGAAGTGGCGGAGAAGGAAGACTGGTGGTGGAGATGGTTGGTTGTCTCTGAAGGAGGGTCAAAGAAGGAGCGATCGTGTCGTGTCCACCAACTTAAGTCCTGTGTCGTGTGTCCCATCTGATTAGGAAGGCTGTTAGTTGATTACACTCAGGTTTTTACGGCGACTCTCACTTCGTTTGATTTGGTGGGACAGAGATCCCCCCCGTTCCAGATGAGTAGGACTGGGGTGGAGGGGGTGGGTGGGTTAAGGGTGTGTGTGTGTGTGTGTGAGGGGAGGGGGGGTAAGGGAGGAAGAGGAAAAAAAGATAAAAACGCGCATCAGTGCTCTTCACTGATACTACTACCACCACCAACACAATCAGACAGGCGAGCGGGGAGACCCATTAGAATGCTGAACAGTTCTCGGAGCGGAAGCTGTGGCCAGTCAGACCCGATGCTTTATCGGCTGTAAGCGACACGGGCGATCGGAAGGTTACAGCTTTATTCTCCTGGTTCAGGCCACTGAGTGGACAGGAGAAGGCTTGTTTAGGACCACTGACGCGCGTGCTTTGGGTGGGCATGCATACATACATACACACACCAGCTGTGGGCGTGTTTTAGTTGAAAGGCGAATAGCTTAGAGTCAGATTATGTACTGCGTAACCTCCATGTTATTTCAAAACTTGAAATAATTGGAGAAGAAAAAAAAAACAATTAAAATTATAATATGTTGTCTCGGTACTCCCTTACAGACAGGAATGTGGTTGTCAACGACATGTGAGTGTACAGTTCAGCAGCTGTGTTTCCCTCTTCCTGTCTCTCTGTCTCTGTCTCTGTCTCTGTCTCTCTCTGTCTCTCACACACACACTCTCTCTCATCTCTCTCGCATGTACGAACCTCGTAGATATGTCGTAACATGCATGGATTGATGCGTCTCCCCGCACGCTCTGACGTCCAAGGGGAGAGAAGAAAGGGTAACGTCGCTGATGGCCTGTGACAAAGAAGGAGGAGTGACTGTCCTTCCCTCTGTGCTTTCTTCCTCGTCTGGCACGTGCTGCTTGGCGCTTTGTGGACCATCCCCGGGCACTGAATGACATCCTCGCGCATACCATTTCTTGCTGTCTGATGTGCATCCAATGCAAATTGTTCTTTGCGAGGACAATGGAACGCACGGACGAAGCCGCAAGGGAAGCGTTTATTTCCATCTGAAGAGCATACGGGACAAACAACGAGTTGGGGTGGGGGTGGAGGGAGGGGGGTGAATTCTGTCATGGATAAGGGAGGGGTCTATCGACGGGATGATTGAGATGTTGGTTTTTCCTTTTTGTCCGAGTTCTGGGTCTGTTTGGTTTGAGTGGTTTCCTTCTGTATAGTTTCTGGGGTCTTTGGGTTTGTTTTTTTGAATCTAGTCTAGTTATGTAAGTTTAGTATGTGCATTTGTCCTACTTATTTTCATGTGGATTTTTTTTTTTTTTTTTTTTTTTGGGGGGGTGGGGGAGGGCGTTGGAGGTAGTTTTGCTCCAGCAACTTGTTGGATTTTTTTTTTTTTTTTTTTTTTTCTCTCAATTCAACTGTCACTGAATGAGAAAGAAACACTGAGCGAGTTTTATCATAGGGATCCGTAATGGCACAATGGGTCTTCGACTGGTTAATTAACGCTAATTACTCTAATTTGGCAAGACTCCACGCCTCGAAATTTCGGCAGAAAGCTGTCTTGGACGCCGACTGAAAAGTGCCCTGGCTTATCAGAAGACCGGTCCGCACGACAGTTTTGATTGATTGATTGATATGAATACTTATATAGCGCCTATCCGTGGTCGGAAGCCAAGCTCTAAGCGCTTTATAAACACGGGGTCATTTATACAACAGGCTGCCTACCTTGGTAGAGCCGACTGACGGCTGCCATTGGGCGCTCATCATTCGTTTCCATTCAATCAGATTTCAGGCACGCACACGTACACACACAAACATGTAACATTTAACATTTTACGTTTTTGACCGTTTTGTTTATTTATCCAGCCATGTAGGCAGCCATACTCCGTTTTCGGGGTGTGCATGCTGGATATGTTCTTGTTTCCATAACCCACCGAACGCTGACATGGATTACAGGATCTTTAACGTGCGTATTTGATCTTCTGCGTGCGTATACACACGAAAGGGGTTCAGGCACTGGTAGGTCTGCACATATGTTGACCTGGGAGATCGGAAAAATCTCCACCCTTCACCCACCAGACGCCACCGAGATTCGAATCAGGACCCTCAGATTGAAAGTCCAAAGCTTTAACCATTCGGCTATTGCGCCCGTTGTCGGATTATTGGGAACAACACATGCTCCCTGTAGACATAACTTGGCCTTTTGACGTGTGTACATTTGATGACAGTGTTCAGTGCAAATGACACTTTTGTGTGAGTACGGGAACAGCACTAACTTACTATGTACGTCACTTAGCCTCTTGACGTGTGTATATTTTATGACAGTGTTAGGTGCAAATGACACTGTAGAGTACGGGAACAACACTTGCTCTCAGTTGACGTCACTTGGCCTTCAGTGCATTACACTGTTGTCGGTGTAAAAGAACAACACGAACTTACCGTGGACGTCACTTGGCCTATTGACGTGTGTATATTTTATGACATCATTCGGTGCAAACGACCCTTCCCTAGGCGAGAGGCACTGACTCAAGGCAGCTCCAGAGAGAAACGTCCATTGAGGAACAGGTGTCCTTTGGAACAATGACTCAAGGTCAGAAGTCGTAGAGGTCTACAGTTGATTGGTTTGTTGTTTGTTTCTTTTGCCCCAAGTGTGTGTGTGTGTGTGTGTGTGTGTGTGTTAGAGATGGAGTAAGAGACTTCTAACTTGCCTTTTTCTGACTGAATGTATGCTAGGAGGTGGGGGGGGGGGTCTCTGTGTGTAGGTGTGTCTGTGCCACTGTGTGTGTGTGTGTGTGTGTGTGTGTGTGTGTGTGTGTGTAGGGTATTCTAGCTCTTGGCCTACAAATGGATTTGCCAACAGTTTTTCTTCTCCCCTTCTCCATCTTTGGCCCCAAGATTGATAGCTCGTCCTTTTGGGAACAGCTGCTTCGTTTTGCGTTAAGAAATAAATCTTTAAAAGGTAGATTTGTGCTCTCCCGCTTGCTATCTTGCCCTGTTTCTGGCTGAACCGTAAACACACAAACACACGCACTTACGCACGCACGCACACCTCCACCGCCCACCTCCAACACACACACACACACACACACACACACACACACACACACACACACACACACATCATGCACGCATGCACACTTCAATGTACGCAAAGGCACCCACACCTCCACCACCACCCCGACACACACTTATTTCGGCTGTGTTTATTTGTTTTTTTGTTTTTGTTTTTTTTGTCTTGAAAATACAAAAGAACAAACAAATAAATCTGAGTGGAAAAAAGCAGTGCAGTTTTTTTCCTTGGGTTCTTTCTGGCACCAGTTCGGTTTCACAAAAATGAATTTCGATTTATTTATTTATTTATCTTTCTATTTATTTATTTATTTCTACATTTCTACTTTTATTTATTATTTATGTATTTATTTATGTGTTTCTTTCTTTCTCTCTTGGTTTTGTTTATTTGCTTATTTACGTGTTTATGTATCTATTGTTCATGCATAACTTCTCATTGTTTTGTTGTTTGTTTCATTCTAAGAAATTAGTTTATTCATTCTATCCTTTAGAACGGATTATCATTTGTGCACTCAGTAGCTAATTCGTTTGCTTTTATGGTCTAACGTGATTCCAAGAAGTAGAATACAGAGATGGTGAAAGAGAGAGGATTGAGAGATAGGGGGTGGAGACAGTCAGACAGACAGAGAGACAGTGCGATGAATGATATATATATATATATATATATATATATAAAGAGAGAGAGAGAGATAACGCAGGGTGAGAGACAGAGACAGAGATGGAGACAGAGAGATAAAGAGGAAGAGAGTGTGTGAGAGCGAGACATATATATAGAGAGACAGACAGACAGACATAGAAAGATTCGGAGAGTGAGACAGTGACTGAATGAGAGAGAGAAAAGTGCAGAGGGAGAATTGTGAAGAAGTAAGCAAAAGCAAAAAAAAAAAAAAAAAAGGTGGTGGTGACTGGTGGGTGTGCCTGTCCTCAGTGCCGCTCTTCACCCTGACACGGCCAATGTGTTAGTGAAGGAATATTAACCACCTTCGCTCTGCCCAGCAACTGGTCCTCCCAAAGTCAGAACGTGCTGAGATCCACAACAGGGAGAAAAAGAGAAAGAAAAAAAAACCACATCAGGTTTTGACTTTAAAGCTTAAGCTATGTTGATACAGAGGAAATGAGTTTGGGTGAGACGTGTCTCTTTCTCTGTAGGCATACTCTTAAGTGTACCGTTGACACACCAGGAACATTCAGTTTCTTTTCGCCTGTGTCAGGTTCGTTCCTGTCCATTCTTGCATGTTACCTTCCCACCTCTTTCTCTGTCTTCCTCGTCTACACCTTGCTCTGACTGCCCCTTACAAGATTGTCTTTGCAAATCCTGTTGAGCGGGAAACATGTCCATACCAGTTTCATTTTCCGTTTCTCGACAACTGGAGTGATGGCCTAGAGGTAACGCGTCGGCCTTGGAAGCGAGAGAATCTGAGTGCGCTGGTTCGAATCACGGTTCAGCCGCCGATATTTTCTCCCCCTCCACTAGACCTTGAGTGGTGGTCTGGACGCTAGTCATTCGGATGAGACGATAAACCGAGGTCCCGTGTGCAGCATGCATTTAGCGCACGTAAAAGAACCCACGGCAACAAAAGGGTTGTTCCTGGAAAAATTTTGTAGAAAAATCCACTTCGATAGGAAAAACAAATAAAACTGCACGCAGGAAAAAAAAAAAAAAAAAAAAAAAAAAGGGTGGCGCTGTAGTGTAGCGACGCTCTCTCTCTGGAGAGAGCAGCCCGAATTTCACACAGAGAAATCTGATGTGACAAAAAGAAATACAAACACAAATACAAATACTGTGAGGAAGTAACCATGTGGTCCCGTAGCGTGATGGATCTTGCTGCGGACCTCATCGTTTGTCACATGATCTGTGTAGCGGATGTTCAAGATCTGCCTGTACCATCTCATTTCAGTTGCCAGGATCTTTCTTTGTGCCCCACAGACTCAGGAAAATTCTTGACGCACAGCAAACATGGCGCTGCTAACACCATTAGCTTGTACAAACCCATCCCAGAGATAAAGCGCATGTTGTCCGTTCTAAACTTAGGAAGGAAGGTGGCGGCTATGCTACCATCATCATCATGACAGCTTTATTATATCTCTTCAAGCTGATCAACAGGGACATTTCGCACCTGCCTTCAAGCAAGAAGTCTTCTAAAATAGTCTGTGTAGCTTTTTATCCGATCTGTTGAGAAGTATGGGTGTACATTGCTTCCGATGAAAATAAAGCAGAAAGAGCTAATCCGACACAAACCTGCCTTGTAGAATGGGGCGTAATTACGTACATGCATTGAAGGAGGTTCTTTACCGTTGGTTTCACGATCTATACTACTCTTTCTCTGAATGGAGATTCATTTTGAATCATTCTCTCCAAAGTTGCGTGTAGAGTCGTAATGACGAAATCGATAATGTTCTATCATTTTTGTGTTGTGTTTGAAACACTGAAATAGTTTTCATGTGTGATTCACTAATTCGATAAGTGTTTTTTCGCATCGTAGTTGTTAAGTACGCTCAGTTTCATAGCTAAGCCCACGATGAAGTCCATAATGGGTTCTTTATTTCTTGACTACATTTAAAAGACCCAGGCTTTCACACACAACGGCAGACCTAAGGGGATTCTGGTGAACAGGGCTTTTATCTGTGCCGCGCTCCAATGACTTTACACATACAAGAAGAAGAAGAAGAAGAAAACTTTTCTTTTTAAATCGAAGTTAAGAAAATAAAAACACCCTGATTTATGCTATCACTGAGCCCAGATCATGCAAGACGCGACATGAAAATTTCCCCAGGGCAGTATCGACTCGTGTACAAATTGTGCCGCGTTTCACCACCACCACCACCACCCACCACCCAGTGATGCATTAGGACCAGTTCAAGTTTCACCTCCCCCCCCCCCAGGTCTCCCTCCCCCCCGCCCCCCCCCCCCCAGGTCTCCCTCCCCCCAGGTCTCCCTCCCCCTGCCCCCTCCCCCCACCCCCCGCCCCCCAGGTCTCCTTTACCTTCAAGACAGAGACGGATCGCTTTCAGAATCTTCACTGGACCCGAGAGTCCCAGCGCTTTCGTGACGTTCTGTAACAGACAGCTTCTGGTCCCTGCTGAAGTGTGGTGATGTAACTGCGGATTCCGTGTGCACAGAGAGACCAGTCCTCGTGTTCCGCGGCGTTCCTTTGGCTTGTGTAAATTCATGGAAATCAGGAAAGCAGCGTTTGTTTCCAGCGTTGCATATTTACTGCCTCTGTGTACACATAATTATGCTCATCCTTGAAAGTCGGCGCGGTTTTTAAAACACTGTCCGTTTCTCTCTTCTCTGCCTGTTTGTCTGTCTGTCTGTCTGTCTGTCTACCTCTCTCTCTCTCTCTCTCTCTCTCTCTCTCTCTCTCTCTCAGTATATATATATATATATATGTGTGTGTGTGTGTGTGTGTGTGTGTGTGTGTGTATACTCTCTCTCTCTCTCTCTCTCTCTCTCTCTCTCTCTCTCTCCGGCTCTTCCTCCTACTCCTCCCCTTGACCTCTTTCTCATTCATCTGTGTTTCGTTCTCAACATACCCACCTACTTTCTTTCCCTTTCTTTCCAATATGACGTGAGGTTGTCCTCGACAGAAAGTTTTGTGTACTGTAATATATATCGCGTATGATATACTCATGGCGTGTGCTTTTATGACACTGTTTTTTAAGCGAAGTCCTACAGCAGAATAGAAAGTGCTCTTTATAAAAAAAATCAACTACATTAAGAACATCACAACACGATTTTTTTTTTTAAACAGAAACAGTTCCAACTGACCTGCTGAGATGTAATGATATGTATTCAGTATCACCAGTTTCCAAAAGCACGCCACCTGTGCAGCGTCACATGATCACTGTCAGAATAGATATATACCTTTCCCCAACTTCCTTCCGTCAACACCCCTCACCTCCCCATCCCACCGCCACCCTCTCACCCACCCACCCACCCCCCTCTCCCGGGCCTCCTCGCCCCCCTCCCCCCCCCCTCCTCCCCACACACACACACATCGCCACCCCACTTCCTCCGACCACACCTTCTTCAGCTTCGTTAACTCACTCAATACGGCCAGTCATCTCTTCTCCTCTACACAGACCCCTCGGATGTCCAGTGGGTGTCTGAATGACCCAACCTTTAGCTTCCGTCGTCAGAATTGTGGTATTCTTTGTCAACATTCACCTCTTCAGTATAAGAGCCTTCTGCTTGCAATATTTTGATGATGGTAATTGGGGTGAAACGCTGTTAACGTCGTCTCTTTCGCCGTTCGTATGGAGAGAGTTAACATTCGGTCTGCCCAGGAGATCTGATCAAATAATGAGCCGCCTTCTTACCCAGCCCTTCCCCTCTCCTGCTCCTCACACTCCCTTCCTTCCTCCCTTCACCACCAGTTCAGAACAAATCATTCACCCTCCTCCTTCTTACTCATCAACACCACCTTCCAGCAACTCCACACCCACGCCAGTCACCCCTACCTCCATCACTACCCCAAGCCGGGCTGTGGTTATTCCAGTCACATACTGTCTGGACATGACCTGCGACGGAAAACCAAATCCAGTTTTAGGAGAGACGGCGATCCAGTATAGGGGTGGCTTGCATGAAAGAACTTAGCAGCGCTAAGTTTGCTTATCGTAAAGACCGTTCCTAACTCACCTTAAAAGAGCACTCACCAGTGTGGAGTGATGGCCTAGAGGTAACGCGTCCGCCTTGGAAGCGAGAGAATCTGAGCGCGCTGGTTCGAATCACTGTTCAGCCGCCGATATTTTCTTTCCCTCCACTAGACCTTGAGTGGTGGTCTGGACGCTAGTCATTCGTATGAGACGATAAACCGAGGTCCCGTGTGCAGCATGCACTTAGCGCACGTAAAAGAACCCATGGCAACAAAAGGGTTGTTCCTGGCAAAATTCTGTAGAAAAATCCACTTCAATAGAAAAAAAACAAATAAAAACTGCACACAGGAAAAAATACAAAAAAAAAAAAAAAAAGGGTGGCACTGTAATGTAGCGATGCGGTCTCCCTGGGGAGAGCAGCCCGAATTTCGCACAGAGAAATCTGTTGTGATAAAAAGAAATACAAATACAAATTCCAAACACTTACTGACTATGAAACATTCTTATCTCCAAGCAAATTTAGCACTGCAAACATCGCCTCGTGCAACCCGACCCTGACCTCCTGCCCTGTGGCCTTTGGACCGGTAGTGTGGGTGACAGCCTGGGGTCAGTGAGTCACGTGCCTGACACCAGTGGGTTACATGAGGTCCAGAGGTTACACAAGGACAATAGGTTACTTCTGGGTCCAAAGGTTACACAAGGACAATAGGTTACATCTGGGTCCAAAGGTTACACAAGGACAATAGGTTACTTCTGCGTTCAAAGGTTACACAAGGACAATAGGTTACATCTGGGTCCAAAGGTTACCACAAGGACAATAGGTTACTTGTGGGTCCAAAGGTTACACAAGGACAATAGGTTACTTCTGGGTCCAAAGGTTACCACAAGGACAATAGGTTACTTCTGGGTCCAAAGGTTACACAAGGACAATAGATTACTTCTGCGTTCAAAGGTTACACAAGGACAATAGGTTACTTCTGGGTTCAAAGGTTACACAAGGACAATAGGTTACGTCTGCGTTCAAAGGTTACACAAGGACAATAGGTTACGTCTGCGTTCAAAGGTTACACAAGGACAATAGGTTACTTCTGGGTCCAAAGGTTACACATGGGTTACTTCTGTCATCTCCTGAGGAAGTGACCATCAGTGCTGCTTAACAGTGGATTGTTCTTGACTTGCTGGTGAGGACGGGCAGGCTGAGAGAGAGAGAGAGAGAGAGAGAGAGAGAGAGAATCTGGGAATGGGATTTATTGGTTAGCCAACAGATCATCATGATAACTGAACAAGTTAATATTATAACCATATGGAACATCATGATATTTGAGAAAGGGAGAGAGAGAGAGAGTTTTGCAAAGTCAAATACAGCATGAGCAATTTTTTTCTTCGGGGATCATTGTAAATATGCAAATACCATGGATTGTGTCATAAAATTATGTATTCATAGATATACGAACGAGTAGGTTATCAGTTTCAAGTAACTGAAGGTTTATTGTGTGGCGTTTCGTTTCTTTGTCTTTAAAAGATCGTATCGCAGAAGACAATTCCAAAGGCAGAGGTGGTCGGGAGTTCACACACACACACAGAGACCACCTCTTCAAACGCTGACAAAGTGTTCACCCCAACGATGGCATAATGGATGGCACTCCATCGCCCTCTCGCTTCACTTTCTAGCCAGACTCGGAAAACACGTCACAGCTGAGGCCCTCTGAAGGGGCGAAAGAGAAAAGGGAAAAGACAACTGAGCAACTTTCATGCAAGCCTAGGATTGGTGACAGAAGTGAGAAAGGGAAGGAAAAAAGAGACAAATTCATTGGCCGTGGATTGAATCATCTGAGGAGAGATGAGCGGAAAGAAAACAGAGCAAGAGGAGGGAGATGAATAGAGAAAGAGAAAGAAAGGATGAAAGAAGGAAAGGAAGAAAGAAATAAAAGGAGGCTCGAGAGAGTCAGAAACAGAAAGACAGAGGGGGGAAAAAAAGAAAAGAAAACGATAACAAGGAGGAGAGAGTCAGAGACAGAAAGATAGAGAGACAGAGACAAAGAGGCAGAGAGAGGTAGGCTGTGAGTGATATTGGCGCCTTCATCTCCACCACCAACACCCGGGTCAGCAAAACAAAACAATCAAGTACCCATATCATCATTGCTATCACTTCTAACAGACATTGTTTTCATTTGATTCGTTACAATTTGTCTTTTTCCCTTTGGTCAGTTTCTTTTGCATGTCTGTCTGTTTTGACTGGGGATCATAATAATTTGGTTGTTCCTTTTCATCGTCGGGTCTTTGGAGCTGCAAATACTGTACATTAATCACACACACACACACACACACACACACACACACACACACACACACGCACGCACGCACACACACACACACACACACGCACGCACACACACACACACACACACACACACACACACACACACACACACAACCACCACCACTACCACCACCAACAACAACAACAACGACTTGAAACTGCAAGAAAACATAGACATGCACATGCATAATGGGGAAATCATACATACCACGGCTGCACTGCAGATGCTTATAGTTATGATATGAACAGCATCGTAAAGTGGCAAATCATCAGGCAACATGGTGTAGACATGGGGAAGAAACTCACAGCAGACAATTTGAGAAAGTGTTGGAGTTCAGCCAGGAGTCTACCGAGAACTCTTTAATGATTTCTTTATAATCAGTTGTGATATCTGTAACCCATACTCTTGAACGCTAACGATCATTTTTACGTTTCTATATTGCTTGTTTATGTTGTGTGTGTGTGTGTGTGTGTGTGCGTGTGCGTATTGCAACAAATCTGTTTGCCTGAATGAAAGGCATTTGTAAACAATTATACTTGAACAAATTCAAGTTTTTGTTTGAGAAAACCTAACTTCACAAAGGCAGATATGACGAATGCTCAAAACATAAAAGAACTTTTTGATCGATGTTTTGAAAACATGCAAACTGAATGAAATAGCAGTCTGGTAGATAAAGAACCTAAAAATGAGGGTCTTGTGTTCCAGACACGCAAAAGACCTGAGATGTTTTCATATTCCTCTACTACACATGCGTTGAGTGGTGGGGCGGGGGCTAGTCTTTTAGATGAGATGATAAACAAAAGATCCTGTATGCACTTACTGACAATTAGATACGAAACAGAAAAATATAAAGCTTCTGTTAACTGAGAATGGTTGCAATTATCTTCATATATCTGTCTGTCTGTCATTCTCTCTGTCTCTGTCTGTCTGTCTCTCTCTCTCTCCTACTAACTCACGATGCATGTAACAGACATTCTCTCTCTCTCTCTCTCTCTCTCTCTCTCTCTCTGCCCCTCTCTCTCTCTCTCTCACTGTCTCTCTCTGTCTCTGTCTCTCTCTCTCCTACTAACTGACAATGGATGTAACAATCATGATATATCTGTCTTCTGTGTATCTCTCTCTATTGTCTGTCTGTCTGTCTGTCTGTCTCTCTCTCTCATCTCTCTCTCTATATCCCCCCTCTCTCTCTCTCTCTCTCTCTCTCATTCCTGCCTGTTTTGTTGTTGTTTTTTGTTGTTGTTTTTTTGTGTGTGTTTTTTTTTTTGTTGTTTTTTGTTTTTTGGGGGGGGGGTTCCAGTAGCTCTTCTCAGACTGCTCCAACAGCCAAAGATTCTGTGTAGATGTCCTTCCCTTTCTTACTTCTTTACCCAAACTCCAGCATTGGCTCTGAATTGGTCGGTCGTTTTGTTTTTGTTGTTTTCTTCCCGCCTCTCCTTCGCTCCCGCGCGAGGTCACAGCTGTGACGTGTTTTCCTTCTGTCGTCAGACTGTGACGGGAGAGAAAGGTGCCATCAATTATGCCATCGGTGTAGTGAACACGCCGTCAGCCTTTGAAGAGGTGGTCTCTGTATCTGTGAATCACTCCGTGGCGACTTTGGGAAGGTCGGTCACATTTTTTTTATTTTTTTTTTCCTTATATTTTAGGCCAAAGAAATCTGAGCAGTTGCTTGATGCTAAATGTTATTGGGGGAAAACGCAGACACACAAACTCAACACTCACACATGTAGTTTCTTCAGGAAATAACTTCATCAGGAAATAACATATACATTGATACATGTACACTCATGTTCTTGCGTAAGTATAAACACACATGTACACACAAGCTTGAGAACACACACATACACGCGTGCGCGCACACACACACACACACACACACACACACACACAAACACACACACATGGAAGAGCATACGTTTATGATTAATATTTGTTTCTGTTGTCCAATACAAAATCATTCAAACTGTTTTCCTAAACACGTTAATAATCAATGTTTGTTTTAACCAGTCAAATAGCCTACACGAACAGCAAAGATTTTTCTTTATGTGAAAACGCTATGAATTTCATTCTCCCTTTTTATTCAACATTTGTTCATGCCCTATCATGTATGCATTTGCTTGTGAACCTATGTGTATGTGCTGTGCTGTGCTGTGTGTGTGTGTGTGTGTGTGTGTGTGTGTGTGTGTGTGTGCACGCACGCGCGTGCGTGTGTGTGTGTGTGCCCTTCATGAGATTATGAACAGTGAAATTTCTTTGAAAATAGTTTTTGTATATGGTTTTGATTGTACCCAATTGTTCTAATTATTGGTGGCTCCAGCAACTGGTGGAACAACAACAACAACAACAAAAAAAGCTGACTGACTGACATCAAATGACGTGACTGATCAAATGATAGCCTATTGTACACTCGCGTGACTGCTTCAGTTAGGCCTGCTTCCCTTCCATATAAATCACCCCCAGGAGACCAGTCTGCCGTGTGAAGAAGGAACATGGGTCAAGACGCCACATTTTGAAAAGCTAACAAACTGTTCAACCCAGCGACGGCATAATGGATGGTGCCACCGATTGAGATCGCCATTCCCTTCACAGTCTGGCAAGAATCTGAAAACACGCACAGGTGGGGCCCTCTGAAGGGTAGTGAGGCCCGGGTGGAATTGTTTTTTCAACATTCAAAAAGATACCAGGAGGATATTCACTTTTTAATGTCATCTTGATGAATGTATCTTGCACTTAGCTATTAAAAAAGGGAAAGAAAGAAAAAGATTGCTGTTTATAGCTTTCTGAAAAGAAATACTTGGAGCTGGGAGACTGGGAAGTCAGTGTGCGGGGGGGGGGGGGGGGGGTGAGTTTGGAGGGGGAAGAGAATGGTTGTAAAGATGTGGTGGTCTAAGGAAACTAGTTTTTATTTGATCAGTTTTAAGCGTCAGCTTCATTCATCTTGGCCTTGCTGTTGTTGTCCTGTTGATTCTTTTGTTTGTTGTTTTGTTGTTATACACTTTTGTCAGACAATTATAAAGCCACTGATCAAGTTAATACGGTTATTGATCGATTGTATGTTCTTGTTCACTTCCAGCTGGTGGCAGAACTCGATGGTAAGAGAACTTCAAGAGAGAGGTTACAAGTGTTTCTGTTTATTTGTTGTTGTTTTTTGTTGTTGTTTTGTTGATGTTGGTGTTGTTGTTGTTGCTGTTGTTGTTTGTTTGTGTGTGTGTGTGTGTGTTTGTGTGTATGTGTGTTTGTTGTTTTGTGTGTTTGTTTGTTTTTGTTGTTTGGTGGTTTTTGTTCTTTTTGTGTGTTTTTGTTGTTTTTGATGGTGGTGTTGGGGGGGGGGGGGTTCTTTGTTGGGTTTTTTGTTTGTTTGTTTGTTTGTTTGTTGTTTTTGTTTTGTTTTTGTTTTTGTTTTTTTGGTTTTGGTTTGCTCAGCGAGCAGTTCTATGTCCGCAAAGAGCACTTTGCTGGGAAGAACTGGCAAATACTGATAATAATTAATCGCGAATTCACAAGAATGGGTATTCTTGAAGACATTGATGAAGACTTCAATGAACATACCTTCAAGAAGCAGAGTCTGCATGCTACATTTCGGATATAAGCTGTCGCCTGGTTTGGAAAATGGTTTCCTTCAGGAGAAGTTGCTTGGCGATTTGAAGTAGTCTGGAGCCGTTCTGTTCAGTCTGTGTCAGCCGCGGGGACTGATAAGATCTCTTTCAGTTTCAGTTTCTCAAGGAGGCGTCACTGCGTCCGGACACATCCATATACGCCACACCACATCTGCCAGGCAGATGTCTGGCAGCAGCATAGCCCAACGCGCTTGTCAGGCCTTGAGGACCGATAAGATCCCAGTGCCACTGGCAGCAACAAGGAAGGACCCCACATTGGTCAGTATTGCCACGCCCAGTAGCAGGATGACCCTTTTTCTCTTTTCGACACCTGAACAAAACAAAGCGATCATGGGATTATAATGGCTGGGACTGCCCACAATTCTGAACAGTGGTGATCAGACAGCTCGCAGTCCCACCTCCAGGACCGCCGCTGACAGCAGTTATATCGACAGGCTTTGCGCTTATGCAGCATGGTGATTTCGTCTGATCTTATAAAGCATGGTGATGTCTTATGCAGCATAGTGATATCGTCTATTGGTGATATCGTCTTATGCAGCATGGTGATATCGTCTATTGGTGATATCGTCTTATGCATCGTGGTGACATCGTCTTATGCATCATGGTGACATCGTTTTATGCAGCATGGTGATATCGTCTTATGCATCATGGTGATATCATCTTATGCATCATGGTGACATCGTCTTCTGCATCTTGATGATATCGTCTTATGCATCATAGTGACATCGTTTTATGCAGCATGGTGACATCGTCTTATGCATCGTTGTGATATCGTCTTATCAATCATGGTTACATTGTTTTATGCAGCATGGTGATGTTTTATACAGCAGGATGATATCGTCTTATCCATCCATTATGCAGCATGGTTATATCGTCTTATATACAGCAGGATGATCTCGTTTTATGCAGCAGGGTGATACCGTCTTATACAGCAGGAAGATCTCGTTTTATGCAGCAGGGTGATATCGTCTTATGCAGCAGGGTGATAACGTTTCATGCAGCATGGTGATATCGTCTTAACTTATGCAGCATGATGATACCGTCATATGCAGCATGGTGATATCGTCTTATCTCGTGCGTGGTGGTATAGTCTTCAGGGGTGGTCAATGCACAACTGGTCCAGACAAATGTTCGCCGAAGAGTTTCGCTTCTGTGATGTCTTCATTAGTACCAGCATTATGTGATTCAAGATTTCGATTGTTCAAAGGCTTAATGCGTGGTTTGTTTCGGGTTTTTTTGTTTGTTTTGGGTTTTGGGGGGTGGGGGGGGGGGGGGGTTGTTTGTTTGTTGTTGTTGTTGTTGTTGTTGGGTTGTTTTTTGTTGTTTTGTTTTGTTTTTGTTTTTTGTTGTTTTTTGTGTTTGTTTGTTGTTGTTGTTGTTTGTTTGTTTGTTGTTGTTGTTTTTTTTTTTGGGGGGGGGGGGGGGGGGGGCGGGTTAAGATGGGGAATTTGGGGTGTTCAAATCACTGCTTTTTGCAGATTCTTGCTGTCAAATTTTCATCTGACGTGAGTTGTTGCGGAAACAAAACAATAGATGCTTATCATCTTTGATTTGTTGCGTGCGTTCTCAGACATGTAAAACTTCATCACTGGCTCTGAAATAGTTTGTCTGAAAAATACTGGACCATCGGACCGGAAGTAGTATGAGAATGACCAAGGAAATGTCAGTGAAAGGGCTGAACTTGATGGGAACATGGACGCAGACATGTAATGGCGTCTGGTAATATACCATGCACTCAAACGATGTGTACATGAAGGCAAAGGGGTACTTCCCTGGAGAACAGTTTCTGGGGAAAGAATGAAATAACAGTTTCTGGGATAATGCCAGGCACACAAGTGATACAGGTGCATGCAAACAACGGGATAAACCCATGCTCCTTCGTTAGGCTGCAGCTCCCACGTTCACTCGAATGTGCACGAGTGGGCTTTCACTTGTATGAATGTTTTTACCTTGCCATGTAGGCAGCCATACTCCGTTTTCGGGGGTATATGCCCATCCAAACCCCAGTTTTCTACTTTCTGTGGCGATGCTTTGCGGGACAGTGGGCCTGGCAAACGAAGGAAACCCCGTTCCAGTCACTAGGGTAACACTATGCAGATAAAGGACGAACCCTACGAAAGTGAAACCAGTTTCCTTGTGGACGGTGTTTGTTCACACCTCATCCAGAAGTGCCCTGCCCTGAGCTGTGCTTCGACACCTCTGTCTCTGTCGGTCCTGCTAGTCGCTCTCTCCCTCCCTTCCTCTCTCGCTCTCTCCCTCCCTCCCTTACCAAAACAGTCACGTGGTGAGTTGTGAGATTTTCCGTGTAACGTCTTTCCCAGCCAGTCTGCCCCCCGCCATCCCCCCCCCCCTTCCCCAACCCCCTCTCCCAAGGCTGCCGACCAAATTCAGTTATCGCCCTCAGCACAGCACACAGGAGCAGTGTTTGTCATGGGAATACTGCTGTGCCCTGTGCACCGCTCAGTGTCATGAGCCCTTTCCCAGCACCCCACCACACCACCTCCAGTTCCGTCATTCAGTTTCTGTCTCCCCCCCCCCTCCTCCCTTCACCCACCACTCATCTTCCACTCTGTCTCCCTCTCCACCCACCATTCATCTTTCACTGTCTCCCTCCTCCTCCACCCACCACCCATCTTCCACTCATCTTCCACTCTGTCTCCCTCTGCACCCACCACCCATCTTCCACTCTGTCTCCCTCGTTCACCCACCATTCATCTTCCACTCTGTCTCCCTCTCCACCCACCACCCATCTTCCACTCATCTTCCACTCTGTCTCCCTCTGCACCCATCACCCATCTTCCACTCTGTCTCCCTCTGCACCCATCACCCATCTTCCACTCTGTCTCCCTCCTCCACCCACCACTCTGTCTCCCTCCTCCACCCACCACCCATCTTCCACTCTGTCTCCCTCCTCCACCCACCACCCATCTTCCACTCTGTCTCCCTCCTCCACCAATCACCCATCTTCCACTGTGTCTCCCTCCTCCACCCACCACCCATCTTCCACTCTGTCTCCCTCCTCCACCCACCACCCATCTTCCACTCTGTCTCCCTCCTCCACCCACCCCATCTTCCACTCTGTCTCCCTCCTCCACCCACCACCCATCTTCCACTCTGTCTCCCTCCTCCACCCACCACTCTGTCTCCCTCCTCCACCCATCACCCATCTTCCACTCTGTCTTCCTCCTCCACCCACCACCCATCTTCCACTATGTCTCCCTCCTCCACCCACCACTCTGTCTCCCTCCTCCACCCACCACCCATCTTCCACTCTGTCTCCCTCCTCCACCAATCACCCATCTTCCACTGTGTCTCCCTCCTCCACCCACCACCCATCTTCCACTCTGTCTCCCTCCTTCACCCACCACTATGTCTCCCTCCCCCACCCATCACCCACTTTCCACTCTGCAGAGAAAACTGTCCATATTTGTGTGTTGCATAGGAAATTTTCAGTGTCAGTTTCAAGAAGGCATCAAAGCGTGCAGACTGTCCCACATATCTGTTGGGAGAAAAAAAAGGCAGCAAATACCCCATCTTTGCATTGAGGGCCTATGCTAGCGCTTATGAAAAGACTTCTTGGTGAATCACCAGGGTATGTCAGCTCGTCCGCTGACTGCATGCCTCACAATAGTTGAAGTGGATTCTTTTGTTTCCAGTGTACGCAGTGAATAATAAAATTTTAAAAAATCATCGTCAGGAAATACACAGCCTCCTCCCTCCATTATCAGCCAGGCCTGAGGAGTCGCTGTATACGCGGTGACCTTTTCTTTCTGCGAAAAAGGGATTGTGTTTCGTATAATTTCTGCATCATGCATCTCCCGTTGGGATGTTGTGGCGTCTTCAACAGCAGCACCAACTTCTAAAAAATTCGGCGCTAGAAAGGCTGTTTTCTATGTCTCTCTTCGTCCTTCCTGTTTGCGCAGATCCATATGCTCGTCGGACCGCTGTTTTCTAACGGTCAGATAACGTAGCTTGGGCTTATATCACAGATTGACATAAGTTTACATTTGGGCCAACAGCAAAGTGAGAGCTGTATTATCAATGGTTTCTCCAGTCAATGGGAAACCATTTACTCTCAAACTGGGAGGCAAAATTGCACTGGCTCTTAGTGCTGCAGCCTTGTGGGCTAGTTGGCCTTTGGGAACCATCCCAACGCCAGCTGTCCTAAAACCCTCTTGGCCGAGAGAGTGGGGATGTACTTGGGCAAGACACTCTCCACTATAATCAAATTCTAGCCCAAATAGTCGGGACAGCAGTTGCCTCCTCTGCCGTTCTGATGGTCATAGTCGGACACGACTGACTATCATATATATATATATATATATATATATATATATATGGTGTGTGTCCATCGAGATCGATGATGACCATCGTTGTCATCCAGCTGGGGGATGGGGGGAGGGTGGTGGTGGGGTGGGGGGGAGGATGCTCATGAATCTATCTGTGAATGCGCAGATGGCTGAATATATATATATATATATAAACCCTGCAATGGCACCAAAGGCCCTTCCTGAACTCTTTATTTCCCAGTGTGGTCTTTCGGGTGTTGTTTTCCTTATGAATGGTGAGTTTCCTTTCCTTGGTTTTCTTCATTCTTCAGTTTTCCTGGTTTTTTGTTTTTGTTTTTGTTGTTGTTTTCTGGTTTGTTTGTGTTTTTGTTTTCTGTTGTTGTTGTTTTGTTGTTGTTCTTGTTGGGGTTTTTTCGTTTTTTTCCTTTGTGTGTGTGTGTGTGTGTGTGTGTGTGTGGAAGCGATACATTAACCAGAATGGCTGATGCCTAAGCAACGCTTACTTTTGCTTGTTACCGGATGGATCGATGTGGTTGTTAATGTCTTGTGTTGTTGGAATATGTTTCGAAGAAATTGTGGGTATCTTGGTGGCTTGTTTGTTTGTTGTTTTTTTGTGTTTTTTTGTTGTTGTTGTTGTTTTGTTTTGTGTGTGTGTGTGTGTGTTCCATGTGAATGTAAAACAGTTCAATAGATGAGCCCACCCACCCCACCCCCACATACATCCTCCCAGTCACATACTTTTTGATGGTCCTTTTTTTATTATCTTTTTTTTTTTACTCTTTTTTTTGTTTTTTTCTTTCTTTCCACAAAAACTAGCAACGTGAACGAAGCAAAACTCATCTCTCTGTATTTTTCTTTTCAGCCCCTCCCTACCCCCTCCCTTTACCCACCTACTCCCTCTCCCTCAGCATCTCTTTCCCACCAAACCCTCCTCCCTCCGCCCCCCTCGCTCCACCACACACACTTCCCATCCGCACCCCCTCAATCACGCTGACACCTTGGACAGTCTTGCCCTTCCCTTCCGGCTCCCTCTCCCACCCCCAATCCCCCCCTCTACACTTTTCTCTCACTCCCACTCCCCCTCCACACACACACAGACACACACACACACACACACATCGCTTCCTTTTCGCCTCCCCGTTTTCTCGGTCACCGTGAAACGTTTCCGCTGAATCCGTTCCGAAAAAACAAAAACTGTTGGCCGATATTTTAAAGAGAATACTTTTCCTATGTGTACATTGTACTCTCTGCCTCTCGGTCGGTCTAGCTGTCTGTCTGTACTCTTTGTCTTTGTCTCTGTATCCCTCTGTCTCTCCGTCTCTCTCTCTCCGTCTGTCTCTCTGCGCTATTGTAACTGATGCAGGTTAGCAAGGGCAGATTGGAAGAATGGGCCATGCCTAAAATCGTAATCCATGAATAAAAAAAAAACAAAAACGTTTTGAGTTCTTAGTTCTCTCTCTTTCTCTTTTGAGTTCTGAGTTCTCTCTCTCTCGTCAGTGTAGTACAGAACCTGTTCAGAGCAGGGACTGGATAAAAGAAAAGCACATCGGTGCTTATACATTATCTTCGGAATTAAAGAATCACACTGTGTGTGTGTGTGTGTGTTATTCAGTGTCGTATTTTTCCTATTTTTGTTTTCTTTACGTAATGAGTATTTGTTCATCAACATGTTCATTTTCAATGAGTCCCCCCCCCCCCATCACCCCCGTTTTCTATCATGATATTCTTCTCTTTGTTTAAAAGCCCAGGTACCTGGTGGGAGAAAAGCAAGTGCCTTTCCTTCTTCCCTAATTCCATTACTCTCTCTTTTTTCTCTCTCTCTCTCTCTCTTTCCGTCTTCTTCTCACATACACGTACGCGCATACTCAAGCACACACACACATACACGCCCCTCTGTCCCTCAGAGAGAGAGAGAGAGAGAGACTTTGAACACAACGTTCACGCAAACCCACTGAAGCTGATTCTGTTCTTTCCTTCTTCACCGGGTCGCCGAGTGAACAACGTGTGAAGCTCACGACGTGCAGAGCTGCCCGGGGGAAATGGACGTGCGCTGTTATCTGCTGTTTTCAGACATGTCTTTGTGAAGAAAAAAACAAAACACTTTGGAGTGCTGACCTAATTTGCCATGTTTTACCTCAGTGTGTGTTGCTCCGCCTGTGCTTTGGCACAAAATCCCATTGGTCACTGCGTGGTAAAACAAAGCACAAACAAGTAAAACCTTTTGAAACATGGCCTGCTGCATGTGGAGTCATGTCGCCGTGAACATTAAGATAATTCACCAGCTTTCAGTTCGTCATAGTAGCTGAAGAGTCCCGTGGAGCGGACTGGACGCGTTGTTCTTTAGGATTGCAGCAGCAAGGGCATGTGTAGAGCTGTCGCCTCCATTTTTTAGCGTAGCACTCGAAATTGGCCAGTCTGCATACCCGTTTTTCAGCGTCACGGTAACGAAATAGGCCAGTCTGCATACCCGTTTTTCAGCGTAACGAAATAGGCCAGTCTGCATACCCGTTTTTCAGCGTAACGAAATAGGCCAGTCTGCATACCAGTTGTTTTGTTTTTTTGTTGTTGTTTTTTTGTGGTTGGTTGGTTTTCTTTTTGGTTTTTGTTGTTGTTGTTGTTGTTGTTTTTTTTTGGGGGGGGGGGGGGGGGGGGTTCAGCGTGAAGAGAATTTATGAGCAGGATGCGGAAAGTGAAAATGGAGGTGCATTCTTTATATTTACCGCAGCGTGTACCAAACATTTGAAAGAAATTACGGCATGATCACTGCATGGCAAGGAATGCTCGAGAAGTCGGAAGAGAGTTAATAAAAAAAAAAAAAGTTAAAATTAATTTTAAAAACAAAAACACATAGGAGAGAAAGAAGTTTCCATTAAGTTCTCGTGTCTCTTGCCTGCGTATTGTACCTTCAAGGAAATGCCTTGAAGCTTACATAAGAACCGCCGTAGGCTCACTGTGAGAGGCACCTTTTTCCTGAAACCGGGTCATTCCTCTTGGAACAGCCTGCCAGACAGTGCAGTGACTGTACCCTCTGTCAACGCCTTCAAGAGCCGGTTCGACTACCGCTGGAAAAGATCTGCCCACCCTCTACTCACAAGCATGCCAAGAACAGGTAAACCACAGAATTTGAAAGACATGTTCGTTCAGCTTCTTATGCCTGCCACATATAGTGCAGTTTCCTCGGCAGAACGTCGAACAGGTCTTTTGGGGGACCTACAGTTTCCTCCTTAAGACGGAATGAGTTTGTCACACAGAGAAGTAGAGGGGAAGAAATGTGGATATACCCTTTTGGAGGTACCTCAAACGTCTTTCAGGTCAAGTCAAGTCTCCAGCAAGGCCAGTCCGCTGACCGTAGCGGTTGCCGGGAATACACTCCACCGGACAACAACTTCACTTTGCAGCGGGAGGGAACCTGCCTGGTTTCAGCTGTCAGTGTTGGTCGAGGAAGGATTCGAACTACTCGACAAGGAAGGTGGCCCATGTTGACTTCACTCACACTCACCACCACCAGGTGAACTGGTTGTATCCAGTGTCGGCTATCTGCAAAGATATCCATTACATGCAGGGAACATTGAAAGGGTCTGTGCTACCAGGACAACCGTCCGTGCCCTTCACGTCGCACAACAGGTAAGCTTGAACTAAACAGTTTGTAATTGATCAGCCGATTTTGGCATCTCTCTCTCTCTCTCTATATATATATATATATATATATATATTGTGCGTGTGTGAATTCACAAACCACTAATGCAAAAAGACCGCTATAATAAGGAGACGCATAAAAGCGTATGCTGACAGTCCCGTCCACTTTCCACTTTTTCATGCTGTATTGCCTGAGTCTAGAGTTTATTCATTTATTCATGATATATATTCATCTCCTCAATTAGTTATTCACATAGACCTAAATGGTAAAGACTCTCTTCGGCACCCCCCACCCACACTCCGTATTCGAGCTTCTGTCCGAGGAAGATTAAATTAGGTCAACGGGAACAGAGGATATAGAAAATCGGATCAGTGCCACCTTACAATTTGACAGACGCTGGGTTACCGAGGAGTGATAGCTCGGAAGCGTTCTGTCATCATCATCGTCATCATCATCAGTCCTTCAATTTGGGAGTCGTCGATGGACATGAGTGCTGAAGAGACATACGATTTCCGCCACGCTGTTCTGATAACAGCTGTCAAGAGAAGATCATCCCCGTCCAGTCCTTGATGTTGTCAGACCAGCTCTTGAGTTGTCGTCCATGTTTCCATCCTCCCTCTTTCAGTGCCTTGCAGGATGGTTTGTGAAAGTGTGTCGTGTGTAGCGACGTGTCCGAAGCGAGCCAGCTTTCGTCGTTTGATGGTTGACAGGTGTTCTTGAAGGAGGCTTGAAGTGTGTTGACCAAACTCCTCACGTGGTCGTTCGTCTTGGGATTTGTGTGTGAGATGTGGAGCAGCTTCTTTCATAGTTCAGTGTCAAAGATGAAAGGCGGGTCGATGGATAGCTAGACTGGATTTTTTTTAAATTTAATCCCTTTTAAAAAAAACATACACATCATAATAAAGCTTTAAAGACTCGCAGTGATTAGGTCGGGAAGACGGGGCTGGAGCACAGAACTCTCTCTCTCTCTCTCTCTCTCTCTCCTACAAAACATTAATGATAACATTGTTTCAAATCTTGCCATATATATTTACAAGTCATTAAAAAGACGTAGTTTCATGATTTGTTAAACAGAAGTTTTGTTTGTGTATTCATATACTAAGATTATATTCATATAATCATACAAAAATATGTAATCACCCCTTCAAATGGGACCATGGCCTTTTTGGATAAAGTATCGTTATCCTTATCGTTCTCTCTCTCTTCTTTATCTCCCTCCCCTCCTCTCCCTCCCAACCTTCCCCGACCGCTCCCTATCTCCCGTTTCTCTCTCCTTCCATGTCACCACCCCCACCCAGCCCCACACTGTCTCTCTTTCTCTCCTTGTCAGTACCCTCACCCAGCCCCACCCTGTCTCTTTCTCTCCTTCCTTGCCCATACCCCCAACCCACCCCCTCTCTATCTCTCTCTCAGTCACCCTGTCTCCCTCTCTCAGTCTCCTTGTCACAGCCCCCACCCAGCCCCACCCTGTCTCTCTCTCTCTCCTTCCTTGCCCATACCCCCAACCCACCCCGTCTCTATCTCTCAGTCACCCTGTCTCCCTCTCTCAGTCTCCTTGTCACTACCCCCACCCAGCCCCACCCTCTCTCTCTCTCTCCGTACTTGCCCATACCCCCCCCCCCCCCTCACCCCAACCTCCCCCCCCCTCCGCCTCTCTCTCTCTCCTTCCTTGCCCCTACCCCCATCCAGCCGCACCCTGTCTCTCTCTCTCAGAATTAGTGAAGTAAACAAGGAGAGCGGGGAGAGAAGGAAATCCTTTCAGACAATGAGAGAGAGAGGGAGAGAGGGCATTGATCGAATTCCTTATCTGCCTCAGTCCTCCCAAGGCTGGAACTTCTTTGCTTTTTTCAAGATGATGTCGTTCTCACAGTGCCCTTCCCTCCCCCTTCGAGACTGCGATGTCTGGCACAGATTTCGAGCCGTCTTTTTTGTCCAGTTTGTAAGTACGTGTATGTCCTAGAGGTGGTAGTGTGTGTGTAGTAGTAATAATAGTAGCAGTGATTTCACTGTCTTTTCACGTGTGACTTTAGTTTCTTTGTGTGTGTGTGTGCGAGAGAGAGAGAGAGGGAGAGGGAGGGGGAGTGTGGAACTCAACGATCTGGCATATTTGGAGCACTTGCACCTACACACTGGCACACATGCGCGCGCACACACACACACACACACACACACACTCGGGCGTACAGTACGCACGCCAACGTATGCATGCACGTACTTACACACGCGCGAGCAAACATACGAACACGAACACTAACAATGCGCACGCACACACACACTCGCACACAGTGATGTCCCCTTAAAAGGTTTTGTTCTTTTTTGTTTTTGTTTTTTTTTTAATCGATGTTCCCGGTCACTGGTGAGAAAAAAGTCCACAATAGCTCCACTTTTGTTCATTTTATAACTGGCTCTAAAAGAAAGGTATTCATTCGGCCTTCTGCGAGTTGAAAGATATTCGCTGGCTGGCTGGCTGGCTGACTGATCGGTTACCCAGACAGCATCAAGCCCATGTAGAAGCTGGGACCTTCATGGGTTTGCCCAAGTTACTTGGAACCAGGGGATGCAACCCTTCCTGGGTTGGCTACCCACCTGAGTCCGACCCGTTCCCCACTTGACAAGAGATAGGCCACATACGCAACACACTGGCCCTTGGTCAAGCCCATGTAAAGCCCAAGTGGGCGAGAAGAGTTTATTCATTTTCATATCGTGGGGTTTATTTAAACATTGTTTTCGATATTAGACACTTCTGGGTTATGTGTGCATGGATATGAATGTGCCATTTCAATCACAAAATGATAAATAAAATACCGAGACCACCAACTGGTATCAAAAACATGTTCGAGAATTCTTCATGCTGGCCCATGAGGAATGCTATATTTAGATCACTGCCCACAACCAAAGGGTGTTCCCAAACCAAAATGGTTGCCGAGTGTTAAAAATACTATCCAATCAGAGCGAGTTGGCGGCCAATCAGAGCGAGTTGGCAGCCATTTTGTTTTAGTGGCACTTCTCCGCAGATGGTTAGACGGAGAACGGCCACTATGGCCTCCAACTCTCTGATTGGATAGTATTTTTAACAACCGGCAGCATCTGCTGCACCCCTGCCCGCCCCACCAAGCGCTCTGAGAGAAAACCTGGCCCGACCCAATCCCAGCGGCCTGGAAGCTCTACGGATGACTGGAGGACCTGCGACGCACTGCCGCCTTCGTCGAGGAGATGGGGGAATCCATCTGAGAAATGACGAACGAGACAGCGACAACAGTCGGCAGCCATTTTGCGGGTTTGACGATACCTGGGAATTCCTGCTGCCTTCGCGACCAGCCAACAATCCGCCCTCAATTGTTGGTTGTTTTGGTGTGGGTTTTTTATCCTGGAATTTTTTTTTTTTTTTTTCTTTTTTTTTACTCTGATTTTTGTCTGGTTAAAAACGCACTTTAGCATCCTAAATTCAGCTCGGGGGAGAACGACACGACCACCAATCCCACAAGTTCCGTCTTCAGGTGTATAAGCGTATGCTCCCTGAGGGGAGATATTTCATAACCTGCAAGAAAATGGAACAAATGTTGGGTTGGCGTTGGCTTGACCAAGTCTTCTTGTAACAATGAGCAAGTGCCCAGTTTTTTTAAATTGTGAAATATGTTATATAAATTTGTGTTATTAATCATTTGATAGAGAATGGATTAAGTAAATTTATCACACACAAAAATTATTAAAGTAGTCTGTAATGTGCGTGGTGCTTCTCTTGTTCGAACAGGCAGCAGTATGGCAGCAGCATCAGTTCCAGCATTGTCTGCACAAGGGCAGGGCCCATCAAGCTAAAGGCCAAGTGGTAATGGTGGCCAGGGTCTGTCAAACAGAAAGAGACGGCAGACAGTTCCTGCTACTTGCAGTGTAAGTAGTGTTTATGACATGGTGTCTGTCATCAGGTATGATGTTTGTGTTATGGCTGCGCATGATGCAGTTTAGTTTTGATTTCTTGCAATGCATTATTACCTATTACAATGTATCTGTCGTCATTTGTCTTTCATTTCATGTCATTCACTACAGTTTAATGTATTTATATATTTGTTTATTTAGTTTGTGTATTTTTCATTTTATGTCACTTTGTTTAATGTCCATAATGTTTTCAAGGCCTGACCAACATGTTGGGTTTATGTGTATGCCAGACATCTGTTTTTTTCATATATGTGGATCAGACTGCTGCTTGAAACTGGTGTATTATTTTGTGAATGGTATTGCACTTCTTTCGCCATCTCCCTCCCCACCTCAGTTGAATATCATCATCTTAGATGAACAGACTATAAATAAATAAACGAAACGAATCCTTCCCCACCCAACCCCCCCACCCTCCTTTTTTTTCATTGTTAGTATTCTTTTATCTCATAGTAATCGTCCTTTCTTCCAGATGAAGGACTCCAGCAGCCACAGCCACATCAGCCACTGAGAAGACTCTTATGTCTGACAGGTATGTGGACATTTGATGGACTGAGAGGAGTTATTTAAATTCTGCTCTTGTTGGTATGTCTGACAGGTAAGTCTAGACTAGGGAGAATGTAATATATATATATATATATATATATATATATATATATATATCATGATTTATTTTGTAATGAAATTGTAGTGCTTTCCATTCAGTGGTTGAAGACTTATAAAAATGATTTGCTCAGGCATATAAAAGGAAGGCAATATTCCTAAGGGTCACTCAGCACAACTTTCAATTTCATCTTCTGACAGACTGCTATTTTTCACAGGACTCAAATTACCCCCCTTACACCCCCAGAAACTGGTTAATGATATAGGTGGTTTTTTTTAAAATCATTAAAAAAAAAAGAATGAACAGGCACAGACTTTTAAAACTTTCTTATTATGAATTTAAATATTTGATTGTGCAAAGCAATAAAAAAGATCAATTACCTAATTGTTTTTTGATGAACTGTATGGGGAGGAAAATCCTTGCGTGAGGAAAAATCCCTGTTGCGTCAGGCATGTGAAAGTGTAGGTGGTACAAACCCAACAAACAAAATTTTGACACAACTGATTTTGTAAATTGAAATCATCTCAACAGTCATTATTGTACTTCAACAGCAGTTTCTTTCACTTCTGACAAAGTACCAGGCTGCACTCTGTTGCCATGCGAGTGGTTATTGTTTTATTACACATACTTAACCGTGACCCACTAGTGCAGACTCTGGCAGGGGTCTGATTCCTGTCCTGTGCAAACTATTATCCGCCTATGCGGAGAAAACAAAAGTAGCTACAGCCGATAAACCTCCCGAAGTAGGTTTGATTGTATTAATAATTGTTTGATAAGTTAGTGATCTTGTTTGGTATTGTTTTAGGAATTTTTCCTTCTTTTCTTAAATATTAGAAGAAAAAAAGTAAATAATGCAAGTAAATCAATTGTTTTGTTTTGTTTGTTTTTTCTTTGAATGATTTGACCTTTTTCTGACAGTGAATGAGGGAAGTGAATCAAGTTTATGTTTTGATTTTTGGGACTTCTTTTATTTGACATTGAAATATGCAAGTGAATCAGTTAGTGTTGTTTTTTCTTTCTGTGTTTGATCAGACTCTGTTGCTATCTTGATCTGGCTTTGTTTTGAAAGAATGATTTGCATGATTAGATAAAGTGTCTGTTTTGGTAAATTTATTTTTTCTTGGCTAATTATTTCTGAAGACACCATGAGGCAAGTACAAAGTAGACTCTGGAACACTGCAGTTCTTTTGCACTGTTTTTTTCTCCATTCGTAGCAGAGTGTAGCTGTCCACTGAGGTTCTTGGAAAAAATCTGCTGTCTTTGTTCAAGGCACCTGGTGCTTACACTGGTCAGTGATTGAAATAACTAATGACTAATCACCCATCCTTCATACGAGTTGATGTGAATACAAGCACTTTAGAGAGATTTGTTTGTAAAATGTTTATGTGTAATGTATTTATTTAGTAAATTCAAGCACTTTCGAGAGATTTGTTTGTAAAATGTTTTATGTGTAATGTATTTATTTAATAAATTCAAGCACTTTAAAGAGATTTATTTGGGAAATCTTTTATGTGTAATGTATTTATTTAGTAAATTCAAGCACAGATTAATTAGTAAAATTTGTAATGTAGTAGTCACTTTTCACCTTTATTTGTGCTTCTTCAACAGGGGTGTAGCTGGGGTAAAAGTACCTCCTCAGCCAAAATGCGGAGTCAGGTGAGAAGCTGGGTACACGTACCTCCTCAGCCAAAATGCGGAGTCAGGTGAGAAGCTGGGTACACATACCTCCTCAGCCAGAATGAAAAGTCAGGTGAGAAGCTGGGTACACGTACCTCCTCAGCCAGAATGAAAAGTCAGGTGAGAAGCTGGGTACACGTACCTCCTCAGCCAGAATGAAAAGTCAGGTGAGAAGCTGGGTACACGTACCTCCTCAGCCAGAATGAAAAGTCAGGTGAGAAGCTGGGTACACGTACCTCCTCAGCCAGAATGAAAAGTCAGGTGGGAAGCTGAGGTAGGAGTACCTCCTCACCCAAAATGCAGTCAGGTGAGAAGCTGGGTACATGTACCTCCTCAGCCAGAATGCAGAGTCCAAATTGGACAAGCTGGACCCTGTCCTCCGTCAGGACATGGACCTCATGTCTGAGATGGAGGGAGAGGAGGTGCCTGATGAGGGGAAACAAAACTCGTATCATATTACATTAGAGACATGATACATTAGAGACTGAAAAAGAGAGAGTGATATCCACAAAACAAAACAATACCCATTATATGTTGCTCATAATAAGTGACATTATGGACTGAAAAGACAGTGAGTGATATCCACAAACAAAACCAAATCCCTTATTTGTTGCTTGTCAATAAGTGAACTCAGAGACTAAAAAGACCTTGAGTGATATCCAAAAAACCAAAAGTTGTATGCTGCTTGTCAGTATGTGAACGTCCAATAACTCAAAGTGAAAAGACGTTAGATTAAAGAAAGAATGTGAACTCCGGGACAGAAAAGACAGTGAATGCTGACCAGACAGTGCTCCAATTCTTGTGGTGTAACAGCAACACACTGACTGTTTTTCAATCAGAGATCCAAGTTCAAATCTTGGCAGGAATGCACTGTACTGATCAGCACTGCAATCTTATTTTTATATTATCAGTTATATTTTATTAATGTGGCAGTCATTGACTGAACAGACAGTGATGGGTTTGTTTTCCTTTGAGCAGGCACTGAATTTTTTTCACCCAGTTGTTGATTTTTAATTTATATGTCTCTTCTTCCCTTTTGTTCTGATTTCAGTGTTTGTGCCTGTGTTCACCTTTTTTCTTCTTTTTTTTGTTGTTGTTCTTTTCAGCGTTTCTCATAACTTTTTTTCTCTCCTTTCTTTCTCTTTAATCCTTTTTTCTTCTTGTTGTTTCAGAAACAGTTAATTCACTACAGCTTATTTTCTTAAAAAAAAAAGTTGGTGGGGGTTGTGGGGGGGTCCAAATTTTTTTCAGGAATGGTGCACAATAAAGCAACAGTGAACAGCAGTATGTGTGTGCTTTCATTTCTTAAACATTTCTCCACAATTGTTTTGTTTGAGTGTGTGTGTGTGTGTGTGTGTGTGTGTGCATGTGTGTGTATCTGTGTGTGTGAGAGAGATCAGTAGTATCAGTATCAGTAGCTCAAGGAGGCATCACTGCGTTCGGTCAAATCCATATACGCTACACCACATCTGCCAAGCAGATGCCTATGCAGCAGCATAACCCAACGCGTTTAGTCAGGCCTTGAGAAAAATTTTAAAAAATTAAAATAATTTAAAAAATCATTTTAAAAATATTTTTTAAAAAAATAAAATTTAAAAAATAAAAAAATAAATATATATAAAATAAAATAAAATGTACTGGGAGAGAGAGAGAGAGAGAGAGAAAGCATGTATGAAGCAAAATAAATCAGTAAAGAAACACAAACACACACACACTGCCTCTCCTTCAAACCACCTCACCAATATACTATGAAATACATGGCAGTGAATCAGTCACCCTGCACACTCAGCACTGATGGGCATTGTTTCATGACTGGCCAGTCACACCCAACCCCTCCCCACACACACACACTCTCTCTCTCTCCCCCTCTCTCACTGTTGATAGGTTGAGTCAATTAAAAGTTCTGAAAGATGTTCATGATTATGCATATATTTTTTCATGGAATGGAGTGAATGATAGAATGCTGCACATTTTTTTTACATTGTTCTTTTTAATTACTGTTAATGTGCAAGTTCCAGTTCAGCCTTGCATTGTAAAGTCACAAACTTGCTGTGTGTTTCAGCTGCACAATTTCCTTCCTGATATGTTATTTTGAAACGAATTTTATTTGCTTTATTTTTGCTATTTTCAGACAAATTTCATTTGCAGCATTTAAAGAAATATGTGTTGGTGTGGGTTGGAATGCACAAGTTCATTTAACATCTGATCTTTAAAGTATTTTAAAGAAAATCTGGTGTATAAAAACTCAGGCAAATTTAGAGCATGTTATTTTTAAGAGCATGTTATTTTATACTATATAAAATGGGCTATTTAAAAGTGTCATATTTTCACAGTACACACAATACACAAACTTTATTGTCTATACTTTGGTACAGAGATTTTCTTTTTGGCAGCAGCACATGTCCAACATGAAAAGAAAACAAATAAAATGAATGAAAAATAAAAAGATAAATTCAATGGCACCAAATGGAAATAGCCATACAAATACACAGATCACTGAAATTCACGTGCCTCTCCATTTCAGTCAGCCAAGCTGCATTCCACATCTTCCCACACACACACACACACACACACACAAACACATGTACACACACACATGCACACACACACACTCTCTCTCTCTCTCTCTCCACCCACGCCCCCAGATTTGTCATCAAATCATACTGTAGCAAATGAGCGAGCAATAAGTGGAATTTTTCCACAGATAAAATCATGGAATTCTGTGAAGTTCTTCCACAGACAATCATATCAACACATGAAATTAAAACCATAATCAATATGGTTCTTGATTAGCAAGGGGTTGGTAGCTATATGTTTTCCTAAATAACAAAAATAATATTCAATGTATGGGCCTTGTGAACACAACCCCATAATGAGTCCTTAAAACAACAGCAATAAACAAACGCACACAAAAATACCAACACACACCTCAGGACTAAGATGTTTCCACAGGTGCCCATGCAAGCTGCCTGTCAGCCTCACACACACATTCTGCCAGTGAACCTAAGTAGTCACTGAAAACAAGTTGACAATCATCAGCACCTAAAATTACTAGTCCTGATCTCAACATAACTGGACATTAGGGAACAACCAAGCCATCGGAAACCTGCTATACAAAGGAACATTACTTCGATCTCAGCTTAGCACAACGCTCTCTCTCTCACACACATGCACACACTCAGTATCTTTGTCAGCTACTCTGTCTTTATGCTGACATTCAAATAGCAAAAAGTTTCATTCCTGGAAAAAATACAGCAAATAATACAGTTTAAACAGTACACAAAAAAACTGAACGTTCAGCATCTCTCAGCAAAAGAATACTTATATTTTTCTGGTTCCAAATGTCCGCTTCATGCTTCAGAACTGTGTTTATACCAGAAGGTTACAAATAACCTTGACACATGAACCCTAGGCACAGTGTGCTGCTTTAATGAAAATTTTGACGGACACACACCAGCCTATAAACTATCAGTTCTTTCGAGTTGCAAGAAGTGGTCAACAGCAAAAAATTAATTACATGTAAATGAAATGAACTTACTATATCACAAACTAGAAACCGTTCATAATAAAATGAACATTTAACAATCTTTTATAAATAACACAGTTCTTCCATGTCAATTTATGTCAAGAGAAACAACAACAAAATCATTCTCCATATAAGTCTGTATAAGACTTTTGCAAACAAAAGACATCTGATATAGCAGCATACAGAATAAAAATGAACAGCACTCTTTAGTAATATTTAATAATTCCTGCCAGGCAAATTTTCCAAAGTCAGACTTTCTTCAGAACAGTATGCCATAAAATTATTTTCTAAACAAGAAAAAAAACAAAATTCAATCTTGAACCAAACAAGTGGTTTGTAACTTGTTGGTTTTCCTGCAGAAAACCAAGACCGATTTATATCGGGGAAAAATCTCACATACCCCAGTCTCTCCCCTTCCACAGAACACCTGCTTGCTCTGTGATGTTGTCTCTCCAGTGGTTGGAGCCAAAGTGACCCAGAGCTCTTAGAAAATGCCCAAGGTACTATTTTCATCCTTCCTCAACACACTGTAGTACCCTCAGATTCGGTCCTAACATTACTATTATTCACCAATAATAAACATAAAATTTTCTGAAACTCTAACCTACAGCATACATTTTTTTAAAATTCTTAACAACTAAGCCAAGTTAGGTTGGTATACAAGAATAAAGAATGATATTCCTACACTTCTAATGGCGGGAAAATTAACAAAGAATGCTTACAACCCTCATCAAATAGTTCTAGACATTCCAAGACATTATTCAAATTGGGTCCCTGATAGCTCAGAGGTATAAGCCAAGTGGTCAAGGGAGATAACGTAGCTTCCACTCAGTTCAGCACAGTCGGTAACAGACATTCCTGCTGCATATGAGAGGCCAATTTATTGTCCTCTCACAAAAACATGCCTGTTTGCTGATGACTGTATTGTCTATCAAATCATCAAGACAAAGGGCCACAAGCTATCCTACCACATTGTGAGAGGTGCCAGCCAATATGTGTTGAACAGCCATACCACCTTGTGCAGCCGCAGTACAGGGCTCTGAGAGTGACCCTGCCCACACTGATCCATGGCGTTGTTGCTCCAGGCATATATACACACTCCATTATCTGAAACCATTATGTTCCTCAGATTTATATGAAGCCGATATAATGACCAAAACCCTGATGTATTCATAACAAAAGAAATGTTTTCCATGTACCAGCCGCCGTGGCGAAGTGGTTAGCGTCGCGGACTGACGGCTGGGAGGACGCGGGTTCGAATCCCAGCGGAGGTGGGTTTTTCGGCCCGTGGCCGGCTCCTACCCAGAGTTGAGTGTGCTGTGGGCTTAAATGGGGAGACTGGGACCACACAGTCGAGTGTCATCCGCTTCAAGGATGCGTCTTTGGGTGTGTTGCTCTAATTACCTGACCAACACTGCAAGTGTCTGTATCTCTCGGGCCTGGTTAACGCCGGGATATCATTATGACAGGAAGCGTAGAGTACAGCCTTGTCACGCAGTCCCAAACCAAAATGGACCTCTATAGCAACATCGTCATCATCATCGTCATCCTCCTGCTCCTTCATCGTCATCAATATAAACAAAATAGTCTCAAAGTCTGTGGCCTTTCATGCCCTGCTCTCATGGTGACCTCAGTTTCGATGCCTCTCCACTTCCGTGCTTGGGTTGAGTCCTGTCAATGTCGTCAGTGTCGGCAGATTCATAGGGGGCTGTTGTTTGAGGGACGTGGTGGCGGTCTCCACTCTGGGAGGGACGCTCACTCAGTCTGGCTCCGCGACTAAGCCATTATTGTCGTTAGTAGGGGGCTTAGTAGGTGGTGTCCTAAGTACGTTAAAAAAAACAAACAGAACAGGCACCACTGAACACCACCGAAGTGACTCAGCAGCAGTGCAGGGTCTCCTCTGGTGTGTGGCCTCCTGGCGACCTAACATCGATGGTTCCCTGTGGACTGCCGACGCTGGAACTGCGACGGACGAACCCTGGTGTGGCTGTGTATGGGGGAATCTAAATGAGCGGCGTGGGAGTAATGCCACTGAAACGGTGCAGATGATGGGGCAGCAAAAAAAAAAAAAAAAATGTTTTCCATTGTCTTCTTTTGCATTTGATTGCCGTCTGCTTCAATTCTTTCTCTTAGATTTAATTTATTCAACAGGAGCATGAAAATAACATCCAACAATATCGATGCTCCACTTCTATATTACCGTCTGCCATCTGCACCTGCATGCTTGAGTGCATGAATGAGTATGTAACATAACACAGATTCCCAATACACAAGATGGCCATACTCTCAAACCATACTGAGTGCCACACTAAGCAAGCTTTTAAAGAATCACTAAACACATCACTATTTAGCTCACTCCAAGACAGCAACTCACTGACCATGTCAAAGTGCCAGACAATGGCTGTCAACGCTGGAGATGTCCACAATGCAGATGTTCTGCAGATTGTCAATGAGGCGTGTGCAGAGAGCAGCAAACTCCGTCACAAAACTCTAACCACACCCCAAGCAGGATCCTCTTCCCCAGGCGTATACCTGTAAGACAAATCACACCAGTGTCACACAGGTTACAGAGTGTGAGGAAAGATCATCATTATTCTCCATTTAGAATATGAAAAACCAAAAGAACCACAGCACTTAAACAACTCGAATAATCTAGCAATGAAATATCTGCTTTGTACATACAGCAATACAGACCTGCATGGATGTGGATGCATACGTGTGTTTACATCCAAACATGCAACTTCTATGAAGATGGAAACATTGTCACTTTGACTTCAAACAGAAACACTGAAAGTCCTTAATCTTATTATCAAACATATATCAACTTTATAGAACGTAACATCAAAAACTCACCTAAATTTAATATGTTATTACATATTCCATCCACCGACAGAGCCAGAGTGTGTCCGTCTGAGCCTTTGGAGGAGGAGATTTTCTTGATCCCATGCTTTGGTTCCAACACCAGCTTCATGGGGAATGGCTGGTTGTTGGAATCACCCAGCCCCATCCGTCCATAGCTCCCCTTCCACAGGCACTGACAGAGGAGTTGTTGTGAATGAGGAAGGCACACAACTGGCCAGCTTCAATCTGAAACAGGTCATGTAGAATAAAGTGCTGTACTTCAGAGGGACACAATAAAACAGAGATTAGTGCACAGTTACATTATTCAACAATATGCATCTTCATTTTCAAGATCTGTTATTGTGAAATGAAAAATAAAGATAAAAAGATTTACACAACAGTGATTTAACAGTCAATCAAGATCTAACAAAAAGAGAAAAAAAAGTGTGTGTTTTTTGTGTGTGTGCGTTTTGTTTTTGTTTTTGCTGTCTTGATATGTACCTTTTAAAGACAAAAGTATGTTCAGGAAATGTGAAAAAGAAAAAAAAATCGGCAATATCATAGTGCTTATATATGATAAAATTCCCTAAAATGGAATCATCACTAGAACAAGTAGTATCAATGATGAATTGTAAAAGCATCAAGCTGATGGCTACCTGTTAAGAGAAACAATAAACTGTATCATTTGCCAATTGGAATTCAACTATTACTGTTACAGTGTTAGGCTGACATTGGCAAAATAATAAACGTTCAGAGATTCATCTTATATAGAACTCAGTAAATAAAATATTCAGCAGGTATAATCTGGGTAAAACAAAACTACACCTTAACATATAAGCACAGCTTTGGGATAAATCAAATTATAGGTCAGCATAGCTGAAGCTGACCTCCTTGTGGCAACCAGTCCAGGAGAAACACTCTGGCTCTTGGCTTTGAAGCGTCCCCAGATCTTGGCCTGGTACCTCTCCAACACCCGCAGAGGACGCTTGTCATGATCATTCACACCACTGAAGGCCTGAATGATTTCCTGGGCTGCAGTGCTGGAGATAGCGGTCTTGGTCTGTAGCAGCAGCAGAAAGACAGAAGAAAGCTTTCTAACAAAGATAAAAAGAAAGTTATACAAGAAACGCAGTAGTCACCACAGCAAACAACAAGAAACATCAAATGTAGCTTTCTTGTGTGACACTCCATACACTGATACACACAGCAGACACAGCAGTGGTGCAAACACAAAGCTGGGGAAAGTGAAAGATGAGACTGGGAGCATCAAAACCTTCACACCAATGTTATGTTCACCCCTCAGCAGTGAGATAATTCATAATGAAATATTGCTCACACATCTATTCTTCAATGAAGAGTATAAACACAGTAACAGATGACAAGCTGGAAATGGAAATATACTGCCTCCACCAACAATTAGTACTTGAAAGGATCAGACGAAACACAGAGACAGAACAGAGATACATCTATTATCATACATGAAACAGGACACATGATGATGACTACACACACACACACACACACACACACACACACACCAAAGGCTTCACTCTGCTACGAATGGAGAAAATGAAAATTGCAAAAGAACTGCAGTGTTCCAGAGTGTACTTTTTTTTTTTACTTACCTCCTGGTTTCTTCAGAAATAATTAGCCAAGAAAAATATATTTATCAATACAGATATATATATATATATATACTATAAATATATATATATATATATATATATATATACTATAAATACACACACACATATATATATATATATATATATATACTATAAATATATATATATATATATATATATATATACTATAAATACATATATATATATATATATATATATATACAGATATAGATACAGATCTAACCATGCAAATCATTCTTACAAAACAAAGCCAGATGAAGATAGCAACAGAGTCTGATCAAACACAGAAAGAAAACACAACACTGATTCACTTGCATATTTCAATGTCAAATAAAAGAAGTCCCAAAAATCAAAACATAAACTTGATTCACTTCCCTTCTTCACTGCCAGAAAAAAGTCAAATCATTCAAAGAAAAAACAAACAAACAAAACAACTGATTCACTTGCTTTATTTACTTTTATTCTTCTAATATTCAAGAAAAGGAAAAATTCCTAAAACAATACCAAACAAGATCACTAACCTATCAAACAATAATAAATACAAAAGTAC
This sequence comes from Babylonia areolata, assembly GCF_041734735.1. Lineage (NCBI taxonomy): Eukaryota > Metazoa > Mollusca > Gastropoda > Neogastropoda > Buccinidae > Babylonia > Babylonia areolata. The sequence goes on along the minus strand of NC_134882.1, from coordinate 44,543,399 downwards.
ACATATGTAAAATATTCTTTTAACATTATTATTTCATCCCTTACAAAATTACTACTTCATTTTCATTAGAATCACAGCTGAACAGCAACCTACCAACAGGTTCACAAGCTCCTCAACTAAGTGATATGCCCGCCTGTGGTGAAGATGTTGGACCACTATAGGGAGGTCAGCAGACCTAACTTCATAAAGCGGCTAACGTTTCACTTTTTCTTTCCAAAAGAACTCATGTCCTTGCATGAGGCTTCTTTATTTCAACAGTTTACTTCACGTCAGCCTGCCACCTATGTTTACCACCCGCATGGCAACAGAGTGCAGCCTGGTACTTTGTCAAAAGTGAAAGAAACTGCTGTTGAAGTGCTATAAGTACTGTTGAGATGATTTCAATTCACAAAATCAGTTGAAGTGAAAATTTTGTTTGTTGGGTTTGTACCACCTACACTTTCACACTCTGACGCAACAGGCATTTTTCCTCATACAAGGATTTTCCTCCCAATACAGTTCATCAATAAACAATTAAGTAATTGACTTATTTTCTTGCTTTGCACTATCAAATATTTAAATTCATAATTAGAAAGTTTTAAAAGTCTGTGCCTGTTCATTCTTTTTTAATGATTTTTTTTAACCTATATCATCAACCAGTTTCTGGGATGTAAGGGGGGTAATTCGAGTCCTGTGAAAAATAGCAGTCTGTCAGAAGATGAAATTGAAAGTCGTGCTGAGTGACCCTTAGGAATATTGCCTTCCTTTTATATGCCTGAGCAAATTATTTTTAAGAGTCTTCAACCACAGAATGGAAAGCACTACAATTTCATTACAAAAGAAATCATATATATATATATATGTGTGTGTGTGTGTGTGTGTGTGTGTGTGTGTGTGTGTGTGTGTGTGTGTGTGTGTGTAGGCATATAAAACCTACATTCTCCCTAGTCTGACATACTGTCAGACATACCTGTCAGACATACCAACAAGAGCAGAATTTAACTCCTGTCAGTCCATCAAATGTCCACATACCTGTCAGACATAACATCCTGTGCAGTCACTGCAGCAACAATCTTCTCAGTGGCTGATGTGGCTGTGGCTGCTGGAGTCCTTCATCTGGAAGAAGGATGATTACTATGAGATAAAATAATACTAACAATGAAAAAAAAAAGGAGGGTGGGGAGGAAGATGGCGAAAGAAGAGCAATACCATTCACAAAATAATACATCAGTTTCAAGCAGCAGTCTGATCCATATATACGAAAAAAAAAAAAAAAAAAAAAAAAAAAAGATGTCTGGCATACACATAAACCCAACATATTGGTCAGGCCTTGAAAGCATTACCTACATTAAACAAAATGACATAAAATGAAATAAAATACATAAATGAACTAAACAAATATATAAATTATACATTAAACTATAGTGAATGACATGAAATGAAAGACAAATGACAACAGATACATTGTAATAGGTAATAATGCATTGCAAGAAATCAAAACTAAACTGCATCATGTGCAGCCATAACACAATCATCATACCTGAGGACAGACACCATGTCATTAACACTACTTACACTGTAAGTTGCAGGAACTGTCCGCCGTCTCCTTCTGTTTGACGGATCATGGCCACAACTAAAACTTGGCCTTGAGCTTGATGGGTCCTGCCCACACAATGATTGATCCCACAGTTGAGGTGTCTAACACAATGATTGATCACACAGTCAAGTGTCTAACAGACAATGACTGATCACACAGTCAAGGTGTCTAGCACATTGATTGATTACACAATCAAGGTGTCTAACACACAATGACTGATCACACAGTCAAGGTGTCTAACACACATAATGATTGATCACACAGTCAAGGTGTCTAATACAAACGATTGAATACACAGTCAGGGTGTCTAACACAATGATTGATCAAAGTCAAGATGTCTAACACACATGATGACTGATCACAGTCAAGGTGTCTACCACACACAATGATTGATTTCGCAATCAAGGTGTCTAACACAAACACAATGACTGATTACAGTCAAGGTGTCTAACACACACACACACACACACACTGATTGATCAGTCAAGGTGTCTAAAACACAATGATTGCTCACACTTAATGCGTCTAACACAATGATTGATCACACAGTCAAGTTGTCTAACACACAATCATTGATCACACAGTCAAGGTATCTAACACACACAATGACTGATCACACAGTCAAGTTGTCTAACACACAATCATTGATCACACAGTCAAGGTATCTAACACACACAATGACTGATCACACAGTCGATGTGTCTAACAAACACAATGGCGAATAACAGTCAAGGTGTCTACCACAATGACTGACCACACAGTCAAGATGTCTAACACTATGATTGATTACACAATCAAGGTGTCTAACACACTCATACACACACAATGATTGATCACACAGTCTAGGTGTCACACACACACACAATGATTGATCACAAAGTCACAGTGTCTAACACACACACACACACATGCAATGATTGGTTGCACTGTCGAGGTGTCTAACATACACAATGATTGATCACCTAGTCAGGGTGTCTAACACACACAATGATTGATCGCACAGTCAAGGTGTCTAACACACACAGTGATCAAATCAAAATCAAATCAAATCAAAAACACTTTATTAATCCACATGGAAATTAAGTTGTGCAATCACAGGCTCATTGTAAACACTGGCATAAAATCATGCGCAACATAAGAAGAGATTAAAACTAGTCAAATAAGAATTCCCAATAGCTGACGATATACTAACCCCCCCACTCGCCACACACACATACTCATGTTAAGACAATAGGGTATTGCACAACAATATTAACAAATGAAAACATCCAACAAAAAAAAAGGGCATAAGATTACTAAAAATGACATGCGCGCACGCACGCACACACACCCACACACACACACATGCACACACACACACACACACACACACACACACACACGTTAAGACCATAAGGTATTGTACAACAATACATAAATAAAAACATCAAGGGAATAAATCGTATATATAAGTAAAATGCACACACACACACACACACACACACACACACACACACACGCACACACACACACTCACACACACACAAACAACGTATGCATGCACATAACATGTCACGCCAATAAGATTAGAACATTAACATTAAGATACATGAAATCCAAGTAAAATAAGAAAATATTTAAAAATCACTTCCGATCACACACACACACAAATGCTTGCTTGCCCGTGCTCACCCGCTCAGTCCCACATGCACGCATAATGTCTGCTCCCATACACTCGTGTGCTGGTGAAGTTCAGGTGTTGCTGTGGCGAGGGGGCTTGGGGGGTGGGAGGGTTCACTTAGTGTATTGGATGTTTTGATTGTGTGCGCGAATGGCTGTAGGAATAAATGAATTAATGTATCGAGATGTTCTTGCGCGTGGAGCTCTAAACCTACCACTTATGTCTGACCTTCTGCTATTAATGTCATCATGTAGTGGGTGTCTTACGTCGGTCAAAATTGTTATTAGTCTGTCAGTCAGTTTTCTATTGTGCATGTCGCTAAAGGTGTCTTGTCTTATACCCACCACCCCACCCGCTTTCCTAATGACTTTTTCCAACCTGTCTTTGTCATGTTTGGTCAGGTTTCCCCCCCAGCACACGGCTCCGTATGTTAAAACACTACAGACAACAGATGTGTAAAACATTTGGAGCATCAAGTCTAACACACACAGTGATCACACAGTCAAGGTGTCTAACACAATGATTGATTACACAGTCAAGGTGTCCAACACACACAATGAGTTACCACACAGTCAAGGTGTCTAAAACACAATGATTGATCACACAGTCAAGGTGTCTAACACAATGATTGATCACACAGTCAAGGTGTCTAACACACGGTGATTGATCACACAGTCAAGGTGTCTAACACACGCAATGATCACACAGTCAAAGTGTCTAACACACACACAATGATCACACAAAGTGTCTAACACACTCGCAATGACTGATCAGTCAAAGTGTTTAACACACACAATGATTGATCACAGTCAAGGTGTCTAACACACAATGATTGATCACACAAAGTTTCTAACACACACAATGATTGATCACACAGTAAAGGTGTCTAACATACAATGATTGATCACACAGTCAAGGTGTCTAACACACACAATTATTGATCACACAGTCAAGGTGTCTAACACAAATAATGATTGATCACACAGTCAATGTGTCCAACATACACACAATGAATGATCACACAGTCAAGGTGTCTAACACACAATGATCGATGACACAGTCAAGATGTCTGACACACAATGATTATTCAGTCAAGGTGTCCAACACAAATAATGATTGATCACATAGTCAAGGTGTCTAACACAATGATTGTTCACACAGTCAAGGTGTCTAACACAAATAATGACTGATCACTCCTTGATGTGATGAGTATGACTTGTATGCTACTTCCAGCTGATTTCATTCACTGATAGGGGCAGTACTACCTAGCAGGGAGTGATTTTTTTTTTGTTTTTTTTTTTTTTTGCGCAGGACAGAAATGTCAGACCCCTACCAGTCTGCACTGGTGGGTCACAGTTAAGTATGTGCAATTAAAAATACTTTTAAGTGACAAACTTACCTAAAATCTTAGAAAAAATAAATTATAACAAATGTGAAATGCTGTGATGGAATGTCTCGCCTTATTTGTACACACTATAGTATCTTATATTTGTAACTTTGGGAGGATACCCTTTAGCTTAGGGATAAACTAGTTTGTTTGGGACCTGTACAAAGGAAAAGTGTGTATATTGTGCATTCCATGCTTGAGGAGCGCAATGACATATATATATATATATACATTTTTTTTTTTTTTTAAATCAACAACAGTACAAGATGACATTTAAGTACTGTTGCTTTGATTATAATTATTATAGTTTTAGTACAGGATCAAGAGCTTAGAAAGAGCTATCTCCGTGCAAAATTTGGAGACTCTAGTTTGAAAAACAAATAAAATATTGTGTAAAAACAGTCTGAAACGGTGCGTTTTCGGAGAAAATCGAAGGCATCATTTTGCCCACTACCGAGTAGGCACTTCAAAACTCATTTATTTTGTGTAAAACTCACCACAAACATTCACCAACACTGGGAGCCGCCATTTGCAAAAGGGAAGTAACTCGGGGAACTCGCTTTCGTCAGTTTGGAAGGGAGAGGTTCGTTTTCATTTCAACACTCGCTAACAACCAAAATTGTCAAATCAGGACCACAAATACATGTTTTGGGGTTAACACTCACATACTTTGACATACATTTCTCCAGTTTGGTGTCGAATTGACTTGAAATCCAAACCGTGAATGAAAATAGAAAGATTTATCTATGAAATGGTTAAACATACAAGTACGAACTAAAAAAAAAAAAAAAAAAAGAACGATTTTTGATCAAAATCTAGGTAGGTCTGCCCCCTTAATGAACATTGATTTAAATACAGTGTGTGTCATGTCTTGAGAAAAAAAATGGAATAAAAAAACCAAAAAAAAAAAAAAAAAAACGGAGACACATGTTACCCTTCAACCAGCTACCCTGGTCCAGGACAGATACAAAAATGGTCAAAATGTCTGCAACAAAACCGTTCTTTTCACGATAAAATAGAATAAATCATACTGATCACGCTGATATAAACTTGACCGCTGTAGGTGGGCGGGAACATGATTAGATTTTGATTTTTAATAATTATTTCTCACACTGACATTTGGCCATGAGAGAGCGCCTTACAAAGATCCGCAAGGCATGAGCAAGCGAGGGTTACGCAAGCGCGGTATAAGGGGTCGCCAGAGGAAAGCGTTTAGCGCGGTACAGTACTCGTGGCTGACTGCTGCCGCGCTGATGCTATCCTATACCTCCGTTAGTAGGTCACTGCGGCAGATGACAGATACCGTACAGAAAATAAGAGAACTCTTTGGGGTCAAAAGGAAACAAAATTTTTAATTTCATCTATTACATACTAAATTGGTAGAAAACGCAAGTTTGCTTTTATGAATGTTTTACAGTTTCTTACCAGTCCTGACATTTCATAAAGAATGAAATTGGTATTACACCAACTGCAAAGGTGAATTTACGAAGGCAGCACGGGATCACATTTAGTTCGCAGGAACAATTATGTTGACATTTTACGCAATGCACAACTTGGAAATACTTCATGCTCTGCTTATTAACGTGTAGTATATGAATATCTCAATACCTGTTAACTAGGTTTGTTTCAATGAACATTGTCGGAGCACTGTCCAGACAGTTAATTCAGAAAGCACGGAAGGCAGATGATGGCAAAATCGACCAACATCATGTCTGGTGAAGTTTTATCACGAAATGATGTAAACTAGTTTATCAGTTCACAAGACAGACGAAGTGTGGAACGAAACACTTGGGAGAATTGATGTGAAAATGGAGTGCCTGCAGTGTTTCTGAAAAATAAAATCATCCAGGGTGGGGGAGTTAGTTTAGGTATTTTGGGTTCCATGTTACATATGTCATAAGGTTTTAGGTAATCATTAATAAAATACATAATTTTGCACAGGCTTTGTTTGAATGCATTGCATTGGCTAAGGATCGCGTGATAGATTCATTACTATCATTATTATAAATCCATTAATTCAAACATCTGCGTCGGGAAAGTTAGTTTAGGTAACTTGGATTCAATGTTACACGTGTTACAAGAAAGTTTTACATAATCATTAATAAAATTTGTGATCCACTGTTATCATTATGATTATTATTTATATCCCACGCTAAATCGACGTCTACTGCGCCAGGGTTCGTGAGTCACATTTGCAAATACCGCTTCATTTCCAAAGAAAAATATAAATTTCATACCGTTCTTTTCACATCAAGACATGATGTTCAATTTTGCCATCATCTGCCCTCCATACTTTCCCAGTTTATTGTCTGGACATAGTGCCGATAATGTTCATTGAAACCGAAACGGGTTAACACATATTTAGATATTTATATTCTACACGTTAATAAGCGGAGCATGGAGTATATCCAAGTTGTGCATTGCGTAAAATATCAAGAAAATTGTACTTACGAACTAAATGATCCCGTGCTGCCTTCGTAAATTCACCTTTGCACTCGGTATAATACTGATTTCATTCTTTATGATATGTCATGAATGGTAGGACACTGAAAAACATTCATAAAAGCGGATTTGCGTTTTCTACCACTTTAGTATAAAATACATGAAATTGAAAATGTTTATTTCCTTTTGACCCGAAAGAGCTCTGTTCCTAGCTTTCTGTTCTGATTCAGTGACCTGCTCACAGATCAGCATCAGCGCAGCAGCAGTCAGTCACATGTACTGTACCGCGCTGAACGCTTTCCTCTGGCGACCCCTTATACCGCGCTTGCGTAACCTTCGCCAATGCTTGCCTTGCGACTCTTTGTAAGGCGCTCTCGCACAGGCAGAAGTAATAAAAATATTCGATTCTGGACATTAAAAATCAAAATAAACCTATGTTCCCGCCCCCCTATAGTGGCCAACTTTATATCAGTGTGATGAGTATGATTTATTCTATTTCATCGTAAAAAGAACGGTTTTGTTGCAGACATTTTGACCTAACGCAAATTTTAATCTAAATTTCCTGGCCTAAATCCCCAATACATACCCTCTTTTTGGAATAATATATTTTGAGTTACCGGTGCGTAAAGCATATATATATATATATATATATATATATATATATATATATTTTTTTTTTTTTTTTTTTTTTTTTTTTTATTGTATCAGATGTGGAATAGCAAGGACAGATTGGAAGAATGGGCCATGCCTAAAATCTTAATCCTTGAATAAAAAACGTTTTGAGTTCTGTGTTCTGAGTTCTCTCTCTCTCTCTCAAACACACACACACACACAGACACACACACACACACACATGAGCGCGCGCGCACTCACTCTCTGTGTCTGTCTGTCTGTCCATCACAGTTCAAAAATAGTTTTTCACTCATTCTATGGATGTTTTGTGTGCGTTTGTGAGACATTTACGTATGTCTGTGTGCGCGCGCGTATGTGTGTCTCAGTGTGTGTGTGTGTGTGTATGTGTGTGTATGTCCAGGTTTCATGGATTGAGATAGGGAAGGGGCGATCCATTCCGGGTGATGATGATAGTGCAAAATGGTACTAGTCTATGGAGATAGTGTTGACTGAGGCTAATGTAAAAAGTGTGGGCTCAATTTCTATCTTCACAGGGGCTCTCCAAGTCTTATCAAGGTTTTGGTCTTCACCGCGTTGTCACAGTAGCTTACAACAAGCTTCCCCCATCCCCAACCCAATACGATCCCTTCGAATTTCAGCGTAATCAATTAACCAGATAATTATGCAAGATGTACTCGTACACAGACCCTTTGAACGCATGTCACTGATAGAGAAAACGAGTGATTGGCTTTTACTGTCCATCTCGAGGCTTTAAGATAAGTCCTCCGAAGTGAATTCTAAGTTGACTAAACAGCCATTGAAATGGCTCGCTGTGAGTGTTTCGCAGAACCCTTTATCGTTGCATGTCCTACATAAATTGGTGACACATGAAGCTTTTATTTCACCGTGACGTTCTTTCGGAGACTGCATTTGGGAGTGTGGGGTGGGATGGGGGAAGGTGGGAAGACTGAGAGAAGGGGTGTTTAGGAGAAGGTGGACTTGCAGTTAATACCTTGGAACCCGCGTGTCATCACTGGTATCTCTGAACTGAATTTCAGCTAAATTCATTTGGCAGTGATTAAAATATAAGAAAAGAAACGCGAAACTGTTCGAAATGTTAGAAATGATAGCGCTGCTGGATTTAAGAGTACATAAATGTCATGACAATAAGATAAAACATAGCAGGAACATATTTTTAAGGAAACTGAAATTAAATGAAATATATCACGAAACAATATTGGCATTGTTTCCAGAACGAAGCATTGCCTTAGTTCCGCTGGCGATGGCAAAATTACGAACACGATATTATCGAATGACTCTCCTTTAGACGAATATTGGGGCACACATCCGTTTGATACGGAATTCATTCACTGGCGAATTTGCGTTCAAGCATGCGAACACACACACACACACACACACACACACACACACACACACACACACACACACACACACACACACACACACACTACCTTGTTTTGTTTTCTTACGATTTCATGGACTGGCATATTTTCCTGAAATAGTGCTAATTACCAACTCAAAAGGACTTCCCAACTGGTTTTTGTTCCTGTCTTCAAAATGACTAAAATCAGAAAGGGAATGGGGGATGAGGAGAAAGAATTTCTGACCCAAACCCTGAAAGATGGTCAATCGAGAAAAGATCTTTGGGATCTCACACAAGTTCTCAACCACACTACGCTCTTAATGGCGAAGATAGGGAATGGCATGCGTACCAGTCTTTCGATTAATGCTTCTTTGTTGAGTTCAGACAAACCGTCTCGAAATGGTCGGATTCTATACAAAGAGAAGCAGCCCACCTGGCGACATGGTGACGGCTACCGACCAGTTTTAACACCTTCTGCACCTGTGTCAACCGAAGCAGAACTAGGTCGAATCACATGCCAGAAATCGAATTGTTCGCATTCCAGTGTCTTATTGTTATTTATCTATTAATTCGTTTATTCATTTATTTTGTTTGTTTGTTTATTTATTTGTTTATCTATTTCTATACTCATATATATATATATATATATATATATATATATATATATATATATATATATATATAAGTGTGTGTGTGTGTGTGTGTGTGTGTGTGTGTGTGTGTGTATGTGTGGAGGGAGGGAGAGACAGAAACACATCAATCTATCATATATTTCAAATTTTCGCAAGTATCGTTCCTTCCTCAAGGGATCGATTTGTTACTTGGGTGTCATATATTTTTATTAATTCATTCAAAATCAACTTTTTGTGTTTGTAAAAAAAAAAGAAAAAAGAAAAAAAAAGAAATAACGCGTGCGTGCGCGTCTGTGTGTGTGTGTAGGTGACTGAAACTTGACTGAATGACACATGAAACGAATGCAGCCTGTTGAACAAATGACTTTGTGTTTGTAAAGCGCTTAGAGCTTGATCTATGACCTAGAATTGGCGCTACATAAGTATTCCTATCACAATCATTATCATTTCGGACTTGGGTAATTTGGTCATGGACATTCCGTCTCCGGAGTTCACAGGTCAAATTCAGCTATAATCCATCTCAGGACGTTTCGGCCAAGAGCATCCCTTCACTGAGTAATTCATTACAAAAAATGTCGAAGGACTAAACGAGCTTGTGTTCTTAGCTTCTTTTCTGAAATAATACTGAGAGGAGGAAAGCATATAATGAATTTTATGCGTTCCAGGATTACAGTAGGTCGATATTTTTTGGCGTGAATATTAGAAAGTTCTCCCCCCCCCCCCCGCCCCCCCCCCCCCGCCCCCCACACACACAATTTTCTTTCCCTTCGTCATTCTGTTCTTGTGGTATAAGGTACTGTTGTACATATATATTGTCTCATGTGAGGCGCTTTGAGCTCATTATATGGCCTGGGGGATTTACCCCATATAAGTACGACAAATATATAGTAGTAGTAGCAGTAGTGTATTGTGCACGCACGTGTGTGTGCATGTGTGTGTTCTCATATATTTGCATTTTGCTTGTTTGTTTTCGTACGTGTGCGGGAGTGGGGTGGTATAGGTATTATAGATAGCTTGACCGATGAAAAAAAAAGCAGTTGTTGCTTATTCAGTTTGACATCTTGATATGCATTTTTGACTTGACTTCACACACAATCACACACACATACATATGGACACACACACACACACACACACACACACACACACACACACACACACACACACACACACAGAGAAAGGGAATGGGGGATGAGGAGAAAGAATTTCTGACCCAAAACCTGAAAGATGGTGAATCGAGAAAAGATATTTGGGATCTCACACCAGTTCTCAACCACACGCTTTTAATGGCGAAGATAGGGAATGGCATGCGTACCAGTCTTTCGATTAATGCTTCTTTGTTGAGTCCAGACAGACCGTCTCGAAATGGTCGGATTCTATACAAAGAGAAGCAGCCCACCTGGCGACCTGGTGACGGCTACCGACCAGTTTTAACACCTTCTGCACCTGTGTCAACCGAAGCAGAACTAGGTCGAATCACATGCCAGAAATCGAATTGTTCACATTCCAGTGTCTTATTGTTATTTATCTATTAATTCGTTTATTCATTTATTTTGTTTGTTTATTTATTTGTTTATCTTTTTCTATACTCATATATATATATATATATATATATATATATATATATATATTATATATATACATAAGTGTGTGTGTGTGTATGTGTGGAGGGAGGGAGAGACAGAAACACATCAATCTATCATATAAAATTATTTCAAATTTTCGCAAGTCTCGTTCCTTCCTCAAGGGATCGATTTGTTACTTGGGTGTCATATATTTTTATTTATTCATTCAAAATCAACTATTTGTGTTTGTAAAAAAAAAAAATGTAAAAGAAAAAAAAAGAAAGAAAGAAATAACGCGCGCGCGCGCGTCTGTGTGTGTGTGTAGGTGACTGAAACTTGACTTAATGACACATGAAACGAATGCAGCCTGTTGAGCAAATGACTTTGTATTTGTAAAGCGCATTGGCGCTACATAAGTATTCCTATCACAATCATTATCATTTCGGACTTGGGTAATTTGGTCATGGACATTCCGTCTCCGGAGTTCACAGGTCAAATTCAGCTATAATCCATCTCAGGACGTTTCGGCCAAGAGCATCCCTTCACTGAGTAATTCATTACAAAAAATGTCGAAGGACTAAACGAGCTTGTGTTCTTAGCTTCTTTTCTGAAATAATACTGAGAGGAGGAAAGCATATAATGAATTTTATGCGTTCCAGGATTACAGTAGGTCGATATTTTTTGGCGTGAATATTAGAAAATTCCCCCCCCCCCCCCCCCCCCCCACACACACACACACACACAATTTTCTTTCCCTTCGTCATTCTGTTCTTGTGGTATAAGGTACTGTTGTACATATATATTGTCTCATGTAAGGCGCTTTCAGCTCATTATATGGGGGATTTTCCCCATATAAGTACGACAAATATATAGTAGTAGTAGCAGTAGTGTATTGTGCACGCACGTGTGTGTGCATGTGTGTGTTCTCATATATTTGCATTTTGCTTGTTTGTTTTCGTACGTGTGCGGGAGTGGGGTGGTATAGGTATTATAGATAGCTTGACCGATGAAAAAAAAAGCAGTTGTTGCTTATTCAGTTTGACATCTTGATATGCATTTTTGACTTGACTTCACACACAATCACACACACATACATATGGACACACACACACACACACACACACACACACACACACACACACACACACACACTAGCACACGCACACGCACACGACCACCACCCCTCCTTCCGATCCCCCTCCCCCAACACAAACACCCACACCCACACCCACACACAAAGAGTCGTCCCCCCGTTGTCCGTTCTCTCCTCCAGGGGATTGGTACTCATCACAACGGGAGTCCTTCCACCCGGCTTTGTTCGTGCCGACAACCCACTGTGAAGTGGAGAAAACCTACCACTTGAATCCCCCCCTAGTCACCTGTCAACACGTGGGTTGACGCGGTAAAAATTTAATGAGAAACACTGGGGGGTAAAGAGAGCGAGTCGCTGACATAGAGCGAGTCGCTCTCTTTACCCCGCTTTTTATGTAACACAGCAGGGAAAATAGGAGGAACTTTTGCGAGGAAGAGGCATGGTATAAACACCCCAAAATGAACTCGGCGGACTTAAGTGGACGCTGTTCCCAATTATACGGCTGGGAAAGGTGGAACGTTGCCACATAAAGCAAGATGCATGGGTCGAGTATGAATAGGGCCTGTAACTGAACTCGGCGGACTCAAGTGGGCGCTGTCTAGACAACACAGCATTCCTAAACTTGGACACTATTATCTCGGGTGTCCTGAACCAGTACTGGAGGCGGTATTCGTTCTTTGGTGACATTGTAAAAGTGTCATCATTTCCCTGCAGAACCCTTCAGAGTGATGTCACGGGTATCGCTTGCAAGGGCCAAGAGGAAATTCCTTTGTCATCAATATGCCCCCAACTACGGTCAGCCACAACTGACTTGAATATAGCCACTGTCTTCTAAATGTGACTTCTTGGCATATGCGCGCGCGCATGTGTGTGTGTGTGTGAATATAATTGTTTTTTGGCTTTTTTCAGTGTGTGTGTGTGTGTGTGTGTGCGCGCTCACGCGCGCGTGTGTGTGTGTCTATCTGTCTGTCTTTCTGTGTCCGTGTTTCCGTGTTTGTGTGTTAATGTGTGCTTGTGTATGTGTAAGTGTGTGTGTGTGTGTGTGTGTGTGTGAGAATATGTGCATATGTGTGTGCCTGCATCTGTGTGTCTGTGCTTGTGTATGTTTATGTGAGTGTGTATGTGTGTGTGTTTAAGTGTGAGTGTGTATGTGTGTGTTTAAGTGTGTGTGTGTGTGTTTGTATGAATGTGTGTATTTGTGCGTGCATGCACGTTTGTATGTATGTATGTTTATATGCTCATTTATCTATTTATTTATACATTCATTTATTTATTCATTTATTTGTGTGCCTGTGTATGCATGCGTGCGTGTTGTGCGAACGCGCAGATTTAATGGGGCTGGATGGAAAGGAATGTGCTACTGGTGTGTCCAGCGCGATGTGAGTGACAAATACAAAGAGATTTTAATGCACCAAGATACAGCGACAGCTTCACTCGTTCTATGTAAAACCAGCAATCAAGCGATGGCGGTAGCGTCGACGCCGCCGTCTTCAAAGAGAAGACAAGAGAGACAAAACTGTCTTCAGCTGGGCAGCTGGCTATTATCGGCCTCTGGACTTCGCCCCTATACGGGCGGTTCACCTTTTTATTTGATGACTCCTGTATGCACTCAAGGCCTGACAAGCGCGTTGGGGTATGCTACTGCCAGGCATCTGCCTTGCAGATGTGGTGTGACATTTAGGATTTGTCCGAGCGCAGTGATTAGCCTCCTTTGAGAAACTGAAATTGAAACTATGTAAACTGTCCACCTACTACCTCTGTGGAAGCAATGCCGCCATAGGCTGGGGATTTATGAATGTCTTCAAAGCTGCTGGATGAATTAAACTTAAAAGCATTGTTTGCTTCCTTCAGAAAATAAAAGCCGTCAAACATTATTTCTTTGGGCGGGTTTCATTCATTCATTATGTTTCTCTTCCACTCCTTTCGATCACTCTTTATGTACAGTATTCTCTATGTCTGTCTATTTGTCTCTCCCTTTCTTAATATATGAAACACATACAGACAGTACTGATGTGCGGGCACGCACCCATGTCTGTCTATGTGTCTGTCTGTCTGCCGGTGTATATTCGGTCCATCTATGTCCGTGCTTACACACAAACACACGCAAATAAACACACACACACACACACACACATTTCTCTATTTCTTTGTCTCCCCCTCTCTCTCAGGCACGCGCGCGCACACACACAGACACAAACACACTCACAAACTCTCTCTCTCTTTCTCTCTGTCTGTCTAGCTAGCTATAAATATCTATCTGACGCACGTGCGTTCCCCTACACCCATCCATGAACATACACACACACGAACAGATAGATAAATCATTCATAGATTTATCAATTGAATAAACACACGCACATATACACGCACACACACACTCACTCACACACACACACACACACATACACACACACTGACAGACACAGAGACAGGGAGACAGGCAAATGGAGACAGAGGATGGCGGTAAGAAAAAGGAAGAACACACGTGCTTGATGTGTATCAAAGAAGAAAAAAAAAATGTCATAAGAAAGAGTACAAAGAAAAAACCACACCCAACCATAGTCCAACTACGGAAAAAGTATGTCCAGTTATACTTTCCACTCTCTCCAATGACGAATACATTCCATACACACACACACACACACACACACACACACACGGAGTTATGACTGACGCCCACCCCTTCCCTACCATTCCTCCCCCCTCCTCTCCCACCACTACCCCACGCGTTTTCTTCTTTGCTCTCCGTAAAACTCCCAACTAAAATCTGACGGATACAACTTTATTCCCAGCAAATTCCCACTGGAAAACATTTTCTCCCTCAATCCCCTTAAACCACTTAATCAAAAGGTTGACTGGAAAACACTTTCTCCCTCAAAGTAACACCCCCCCCCCCCCTCTCTCTCTCTCTCTCTCGCTTGTCTAGTTGTTTAATTTCAATTTTCAACTACAAAGAATTGTCAGTTCAATTAGAGAGACTCGGAGAGAGGGAGAGGCTTTCGCTAGATAACAAGTGCCTTCCCGCGGAAAGCAGTAGCCTACAGCAAGATGGCGGCCTGCTGGCGCGCGGCCGGCTCCCCTTGTTCCCTCCTTACTATTGAAGGTCCGACCGGACAACTTGACCCAATTTGCCCAGTGTCAAAAGTAATTGGCCTGAGCCGCACACTGTCCCACGAAGTTCGATACTTGTTTTATACTTCGCTGCCTTCCTTTCACTCCCGTTCTGTGTGTGTGTGTGTGTGTGTGTGTGTGTGTGTGTGTGTGCGTGCGTGCTTTTGTTTGCGTCAAGTCAAGCCAAATCAAGTCAAAATGATCTTTAATGAGAGTAAAAGAATTAACTTGTACAGCTTTTTTTCATACTGCCCTCAGAAAAAAAACGAAAAAAGAAAGGACAAAAAAAAAAAAGGGAAAAAAAGAAAGAATATATATATATATATATAAGAAGAAAAACAGGGAGGGTGGATGGGCAGGACGAGTGTAACGTGAAACATAAATCACGCTAAGACACACACATTGTATGTGGGAAAACAATAGACGGGCAAATAGCAATGAAGTCGACACAGTTATAACACACGACAGCAGCATCTTTACATCATTAACAAAAATATTTTGGAAGAGAGACAGACAGGGAAAGAACGAGAGCGAGAATGAAGACAGACATAACAGACAGACATAACTGATAAAAATACAAGTTCAGAAAGGGAGGAAAAGAAAGTTGGAGTCAGCAAACAGACAGAGAGAAAGTAACAAACAGATACAACAGATAGACAGGAATATCAGAGACACAAAGATAATCATGACAAAACATAAAATGTGTGTGTGTGTGTGTGTGTGTGCGCGCGCGTGCTTGTGTGTGTGCGTGCGTGCTTGTGTGTGTGTGTGTGTGTGTTTGTGTGCGTGCGCGCGTATGTGTGTATGTGTGTGGCATTTTTGTTTTGAAATCTTTTCTTTCACAATCATTTGAAATTTATTTGGCTATTTTGACAAAAATAATCGGTAAAAAAAATGTGGTTTTTATCCAAAGAAAAAAGGGGTGCGGTGGAAGGAATGTGGGAACCTAACAACAACAAACTAAATTATTACATATTTACCCAACACTTTCACAGTACACCCCGCAAAAAAATAATAAAATGCAAGAAAGAGCAAAGTAAAATATAGCGGATTCAATACCTCCACTGCCGTTACGAAGGCCGCTGTCCTTCCTTAGTTGTTCCATGACCCGTGGCGGGTACACACGCATATCCAACCCGGAAAAAATGAAATACAACTCATTATAAAAAATATATTCACAACAGATGAATACACACACACACACACACACACACACACACACTATATATATATATATATATATATATATATAGAGAGAGAGAGAGAGAGAGAGAGAGAGAGAGAGAGTGTGCATACTAAAAACCCTTTGTTGTCTTTGTTTATGTGCGATACATTTCTGTCTACTCCCCATCACTCTTCTTTTACGAATGGACACACACACACACACACACACACACACACACACACACACACACACCTTGTATACCCTTAGTGAAACTCCAGGAGAGAGAGAGAGAAACGACTACGGCAATATTCCATATTTCTCCAAGAAATTTTCCGATTCGCTCAGAGTGTTTTTATTGAAATTATGAAAACAAAGATTATATATATATATATGTATATATATATTTGTATTTGTATTTCTCTGTGTGAAATTCGGACTGCTCTCCCCAGGAATATATATATATATATATATATATATATATATATATATATATATATATTAATTTTCGTAAAATGCGCCCAAGATTATTTAAAATTCATTTGCATATTTTGAAATTGTCTTTATTATATTAAAAATAGATTTTTGAAAATGTATTTTTAAAAAAGGTGTGTGTGTGGGAGGGGTGGGGGGGGTGGGGGGGGGCTGACAGAAGACTGGAAACCTAACACCGACGAACTGAATTATTTCATATTTACCCAACACTTTCACAATACGCCCCGTAAAAAAAAATAAAAAGAAAGAGAGAGAGAGAGCTGTCCTCCCCAAGTTGTTCCATGACCCGTGGCGGGTACACACAGTCGAACTGAAATGCTTCTACCCCGAAGAGAAAAATTAGATTTAACATATTATTATGAAACAATTGTTCATGAACGTGAACAGATGTATACACAGACATGAACGATTATGGCAATATTCCAATATTCCACATTTTTCCACGAAATTTTCTGACTTAATAATATATATATATATATAAAAGGGGGGGTGGGGTGGGGGGAACAAATTTCCTTCATTTTCGTCCAGGGTCTGTTCTGTGTGTGTGTGTGTGTGTGTGCATTTCTTTCAAAATCATTTCGGTACTTTGACAATAATCATTGGTAGAAAATGGTCTGTTTTATCTTTTTTAATGGTGGGAAAATGAAAATGGGGAGAAACCTGATAACAATATACTAATCACATTTGCCCAATACTTTCACATACATCCCACAGAATGAGCAAAGTAAAAGGTTTCTGATTCATTTAACCATTTGACAGAGAATGTTGTGCTGTGCAAAAACAACACAAATAACTAATACGTATTACAAACACACAACAATGAAGACAGTCTACTTCCCTAGTGTGAATAATTCTATCATAATTATATTGATCAAAGTTGCAATGAAAAGAAGTTCCGATCGACTATAGTCTGATAAAGTGACTTTTTTTTGTTGTTGTTTGTTTTAAAGTTGTGGATGTTTCATGTTACCATTGTGTGATGATCTTCCATTTTATATTTTGGGGACAAATAATCTAAAGGCCGGATCACTTTATATGCTCTTTTTTTTTTCAAATCAACAAGTGCAAACGTAAGCTCCACTTATCGTTGAGTATTGATAGCGTCAAACGCTGCGTCTGTATACATATCGCTTCCGTTCCATATATGCTGTATTGTCTTAGGATCTGTAGCACTTATACGGAGGAACAACACGGACACTTTCAGCTCAGACGACAGTGGGAGAATGAACTTTATTCACAATTATGTGTCACACAGTAAGATTAAAACTTCGCCAAAAAGCGTCAAGAGTTGTTGTGAGTCCAAATGATTAACGTATTTGTTTCTTTACTTATGTATCTATTTGATATCCGTTTATTGTCGTATCTTCTTTTCTTTTTATTTTTTCTTTAAAAAAAATCTGTCAACAAAAGGGTTTCCTATTGCCAATTTATAATGATTAACAATTACAAATAAGAGTTATGATACTGACACACTGCGTGTCGCATGTAAACGACGCGGTCAGATGATCCATTTGTTTTCTTGATTAACTTGTGTTTTGATCGACTAAGCATAAAAAACCCCGAAGTCATTGCCAGCCAACACAACGTACACATGACGTCATGTTTGTGGCTGTGGACAGGTAGCCACCATACAAACGGTTTGGCCAATCATGTTCGTTACAAAGTGGACACGGCTGGCCGGCCTCGCTATCAACCAATCACATTCCTGGGTATAATTTTCCCGACATCCCTTGCTCGCATCGTCTCGAAGACGAGGTGAACACGTTGATTCACTCGCACATCGAGTTCTCCAGAGACAAGACGTGTGTTTCTCTTTGTTAGTCAGTGGCGCCGTTAGTGTTCTGGTGGTGTTCTCGTGAACAGTTTACTATTGGGTTGTGTTGTGGTAGTGCCTCCTACTCCCTGCTTTAGTAACACTGTCAGTCATGGATTCCTCGCAGGAGCTGCGCAGCATTCTGAAGCGTGATGGCGACGAGAAGAAGGAGAGTTCAGCGAGAGTGGACTTTGAGGAGACAACCAGTATGTTCTTGTTTGCACGTCATATTAGTTTCGACCGCTTTCCCCATCCCAGCCCTTGCTTTCCCCTTGGAATGAAAAAGAGGCATTTTGCCCACATATCGGAACCCATTGGAACTGATGCAAAAAGTACAAGATACAAGGTACCGCTTGTGAATAAGACCGCACGCCAAGCTATCATCGGTGACGTTTACCTGGAGAAGTGGACGCGGAAGGGAAACGGGGCGGCGCAGGCAGCCAAGCTCATGAGGCTCAGCGAGGAACACTGGGACATCTTCAAGTCAAATAAACAGAGTGGCTGTAACTGCAAGGACGGCTGTAAATCTGGATCCTGTGAATGTATGGAGGCCGGAATTCTTTGCCGATTCACACTGCCGGGTAATCGGACTGGTTGTACTTGTGTCGGCAAGTGCTGCAACACTGACTCGAACATGGGTCAATGGAAAACAGAAGCGGGGCGACTCCACGTTCGCCAGACCCTACAGAGACTGGAGAGTGAGCAGATGGGTAATCAGTTGTCCATTTCTACCGCACAAACCTCTCAAACAGCTTCATAATAATACGTCACACACACACACACACACACACACACACAAACACACACACAAACTCGGAACACACACACTTTTGTATATAATTGTATACATGTGACCGGCCACGTAACATGTCATGTTTTTAAATTTTGATACCGTGTTTACCAAATTGTTGTTTTTCTACATTTTCCGCAGTTTGTCGTAAATCCTATGAGAAACACTAGCTATATGCATTTCTAAGGCTAGCACGTAGCTAAAACAGTGATAAAACAACGATGAACAATGTCTTTTCTAGGGTAGCCAAGGCGCTTTACAATAATACATCTCTTTCTCTCTCTCTCTCAATCACAAAGGCGCACGCAAACTTGTGTATATATATGTATGCAACAGATCGTTTCTAAAGTTTGATATTCAGTACTAGATTGTTGTTGTTTTCATACAATATCTGCAAAAACTATTATGATGAATGTTTTTGTTTTTTTCTAAAGAGTGTCAGGTGATGTAAGATAATTTTGAAATGTTTATCTTTCTTTTCTTTCAGTTTGTGAGACTGAGCTCGTACTATCTAACCTATGTTTTTGAACACACACACAGAGAGAGAGAGAGAGAGAGAGAGAGAGAGAGAGAGAGTCGTTTAGTGTCAGTGTAGTGTTCAACGGGTCCCGCCCTCCTTTTTTCTGTTCTCATTCGGCCATATCACCTGAGATGAGTGTCGACGTGAAACACTAATGTAACTGCTCAGTGTCATCACGATTAAGCTGTCTTTACTTTTGTTGTTGTTGTTGTTGTTTTTAACAAAACACACACAAGAAAGGTGTGCTATGAGAAAAGTTCTTCCAGCTAGTAGTTTCTAGTAGTTTCCCGCTGGTGAATTTTTTTCCCACCTTAGTGAAAATCAAAGTTCTGTCATCTAAGAAGCATATAATGTTAGGAAAAGAAGGCGTCGAAGTTGACTGAAATTTTGCCCTGTTCTTTCAACGATTTCGCTGCATTGCTGTCAAGAACGACAATGTCGTTCGGCGGTTTTTGCTCAGTCTCTGGCCCACTAAATGCCCTCGCTGTAACAAGTGTGTGGCTGATTACAGACATGGGTTTTGAGGGACAGGACATCACGTCAGCCGTGTCTCTCAGAGAATCTTTTCCACATTCGCAGCAGGACCAGTGCTAGAGCCTTTGGTGCACAAACAAACCACTGCACTGTTGTGGGACCTCTGGCGTGGTCTCTTCTTTACGCTGAAACGTTAAGTCTTGACCCGTAAGCCCCCCAGTGCCGCAGTAAAACTGCTTTTAAAAGATTGCGCCTTGTAAGTGCTCGTAAGCAATGAAGAGGTCCAACGCTCGTTTGGTTTTCTCATAGGAAGGCAGGTTGGCGTGGGAAACAACATGAAAATCGCACTTCAGACAGCGAAGAAACGAAAACGTTGTCTGAACAGGGCAGAATTTCTGGTGCAATGATCGACATGTTTGGGTTTTTTGTTCTGTTTTGTTTTTTTTAATTTTTTTTTATAAGGGCATATCATATGTGGGAGATGATTTCACATTTGTTTTTGTTTTTTTCCCCTGAGATATTATTCTAAGAATGGCAATAACATTTCAAAAGCTTACAAACAGTTGTATTGTTGTTTATCGTCAGCAACCACCTCGGTAGGTGTGGCCGATGAGATTAACCATCATAGGCAAGTGGGGAGGGGATTTCTCGAACACAATGGTAACATAACTCATTAAAAAGGAAGATGTGTATGGCGATGTGATGTATGTGATTTTATGTGGGTCGCAGTTGATTTTTTCTCCATATATGTCTTGACACTTTACAAATTTACCATTTTTACAGCCTTACACATTGAAATAATGAAATTGTGTTTGCGAAATATTGATTGACATGGATAGTTTATGGATGCAAACAAATGGACTGAATAAATAGAGTGGATTGCGCATTTACGCCTTCATGTGTCTTTGTGAATGTGTGCAAGGAGCGTGCGTGAGTGAGTGCATTCATTTGTTTGACTCTCTTTTTCTCTCGCTCGCTTTCTCTTTCTTTATCTCACTTCCTCT
This sequence comes from Babylonia areolata, assembly GCF_041734735.1. Taxonomy (NCBI): domain Eukaryota; kingdom Metazoa; phylum Mollusca; class Gastropoda; order Neogastropoda; family Buccinidae; genus Babylonia; species Babylonia areolata. Next base: position 44,521,679 of record NC_134882.1, on the reverse strand, counting down.
CTTTCTACCCAACTGACACCGACACACATTCGCACATGCTGGCGAACGTTCACACACACAGCCACGAGCGCGCGCATGCACTCAGTGAAGCAAAACAGAAGAGCTCACGCGTATACAAAAATTTAAAGTTGGGCAATATCCCCACTTCTTCCCCTGTACTGCACACACATTCGCATACATACATGCATGTATGCACATTTACATATGTATACACACATAGTAGGGATAAAAAAGTCACAGAAAAATCGTGGATATTGCCCACAGACAGCACCTTCAGTTTGTCGCTCTGGCAACAAAAGACACAGATAAAACCGGACAGAAACAATATCTTAACAAGAAACCTAAAACTTCTGCAACACTTCGCAGAAAACAAAAACAAAACAGAACTGACTTGTCAGCCATGCCTGACTGAAACATTTCCACACCTGTGCCACCCGCGCAGAACACAATTCTATGCATGCGCACTCGGTCGCGCGATTACACATTCCCAGACATGTACGCACGTGTGCGCATATATTACATACACACACGTGTTCGCACGCATATTCTCTAGTAAAAAACATATGCATGTAAAGAAGTAAGAAAAAGACAAAAAGTAAAGTATGAAAGAAAACACACTCTAACACGCACGATCACAAATTCGCATCAAGCTTCCATTCACACGCACTGACACACACAAATCTGCGCGCGCGTGCTTCAAAGTCAGTATTATAAACATGTGTATACCTACATACATGCCAGCGCGTACACATGTATACACCAATGTATGCGCGCGAAAAACATGCATACACGCACGCAATCGGAGCCACGAACACACCTGTACGCACACGCCTGAGGAAAAGCACACGCGTGTTAACATGCATCTGTGCTAACACTTGCGCAAAACCACACGTGCTTTTAACATGTACACGCACGCGCAGACACACACACACACACACACTCACGTCATCACAGACAGGCACACAAATCTGTCAGCACACACCCGCACAATGCGCAAAAGCACACGTGCGTTGACAAGCGCACGCATTGTACAACCGAGCACACACGCGTACTGTCTACAGACAGACCTGCATGTGTGAAAATACATTTCAAGAGAGGTTCGTTCACATGCACTAGCAGCCACATATTAGGCCATTTACGCACAGATATATAAGCATGCACACGCATCTAAAACAAACACGCGCTCACACACACAAATCTGCGGTCGAGCATATACGCGCATACGCACATACACACACACACACACTTGCCCGCACGTATATTCGTGTACAAACGACTGAGCATTCTCAAACGAATACTTTCTAAAGACACGCATATTAACAGTCGTTAAAAGAAAGAATTACACGCGCAATCACACCTCTCGGGCGCAATAGCCGAATGGTTAAAGCGCTGGACTTTCAATCTGAGGGTCCCGGGTTCGAATCACAGTGACATCGACAACGCCTGGTGGGTAAAGAGTGAAGACTTTTATGATCTCCCAGGTCAACATACGTGCAGTGAACCCTCTTCGTGTGCATACGCACGCAAAAGATCAAATACGCACGTTAAAGATCCTGTAATCTATGTCAACGTTCGCCTGGTTATGGAAACAAGAACGCATACCCCCGAAAACGGAGTGTGGCTGCCTACATAGCGGGGTAAATAAACAAAACGGTCACACACATAAAATGTTACATGTCTGTCTGAGTGTGTATGCGTGCGTGCCTGAAATCTGATTGAATGACACAGGAAACAAATGATGAGCGCCCATTGGCAGCCGTCAGTCGGCTCTATGGTTCAGTCCATATAACGCTGTGGTGTGCGCGAACCCGAGAGTGAGCGCGCGTGCACTCAGGTTTGCGCCTTCCACACACACGTGTGTGCAGGACAAGTGACTGACACATGACAAACACAAGAGCAAACACAAATTAAGTCTAAGAGCAATAATATCACAATAATAGTGATAATAACAATAAAAGATGAAGAAACACACTGGTTTTCTTAAAAATCAACAAAAAAAACCCCAACAAAACAAACAACAAAACAACAACAAAGAAAAAGTAAACATAAAGACTGACACAAAAGTAACAACTAATCATGCCCAAGAGCAAAAATTTAACAAAAACTGTAATGATGATAATATAACAATAATAATAACAATGATCACACACACATACACACACACAAGAGCATGGCAAGATGGTCAATATGCCCATGATGGCACCTTCTAAGGGGAGGATACGCAGCAGGTGTAAGGTAGGTTGTTTCCCTTGGGACAGCTGCTTTTGTTTATGTTTGATCTACGCATAATAAAATATTGTTATTGTCGACGGGTGATGTTTGTTTAAGGAAGAAACACACACACACACACACACACACACACACACAAAAGGCTTTGGTTTCACTTCGAGGGTTCAAAGCGTGTGGACTGATTTATACTATATGCCACACCACATTCAGTCTGCTTTGAAAATCATGATGAAAAAATGGAAAGAAACACTAGATGCCAAACCAACGCATAGACCCCATTGTGTGTGTGTGTGTGTGTGTGTGTGTGCATTTTTCATCTGAAGTAGCAAACAAAAATAAAATATATACACCCCGGTAAAGAAATACTGAGGTTAATCAATATGAATAGAAGAAGAAAGAACGACACACACTATTTGACTATGACTATGTAGCCCTCTACCATCATCCCAATGTTGTATCGACAGGGCAATAAGAATCAATCATCATAAATGTTTAGTAATCACGTTCGTGTAGGGTTTTTTGTTTTGTTTGTTTTTTGTTGTTGTTTTTGTGTGTGTGTGTGTGGTTGTTTTTGTTGTTTTTTTTTGGGGGGGGGGGGGGGTTGGATAACGTCACGGGCTCATGGCATTATTGTGAGGTGGGACTGATGGGCATTTTAATCGTCAGTAAGCCTACGATCACCCGCACCCTCCTTTCTCAACCCTCCCTATGATATGTCTGCCGACTGGGCCAACTAGTTAACAGTATCTCTTGTAAAAAGGTTTACACAATTAAACAGACAAAGCGTTTTCTTTCATAGTTTATTTGCATTCTTTTTCAAATGTGACAGAAAATACAATGCATAACTCAAATGCACACAACAATCAAAAACAGCTGCAACAAACATTCGTAAACACCGCATGTACTCTCAGCATGCACAGTTGTTATTCTCAAACCATTCATGCAGGAATATAATTCTTTTGAACACCTACGTTTGTTCTCAAAACATTTGCCGTATCACACAGTCCTGTTATGTTGTGAGGATCTGCTGCAAGATTTGCCTGGGGAGGTGGTGGGTTTGGCAGCTACTGCTTGTGGTGTACAACCATATGGAGTGGTGGCCTAGTGGCCTAGTGGTAATGCATCTGCATAGGAAGCGAGAGGATCTGAGCACACAGGTTGAGATCTGAGAACACAGGTTCGGATCTGATCTGAGTACACAGGTTCGGATCTGAGTACACAGGTTCAGATATGAGTATCTCAGTACACAGGTTCAGATATCTGATTTCACAGGTTCAAATCTTTCATTCACCAGTTTTTTCTTCCCCTGCACAAGACCTAAGTGGTGGTCTGGACGTTAGTGATTTTGGATGAGACTATAAGCAAGGTCCAATATGTAGCATGCTCTTAGCACACATAAAAGAACACATGGCAACAAAAGGGTTCAAATTCTGCATAAAAAAAAAGAGAAGAAAAGTCCACTTTGATACAGAAATAAATACACTTGCAGGCTGAAAAAACAAAAAAAAGTGCGTTCTTCCCATCTTTCAACCAAGCCAGGTCACAGCTTCTCTCATCACCATCTTCTGCCTTGTTCCTCTCCTCTTCTTTGTTTCCTGATTCAATTATTGTTGACTTCCAGATCACTTTGTGTGTATCACCTTTATCACTTTGGGGATGCTGCCTCTGCTTCAGCAACAGCAGGACCACCTTTCCCCTTCAATGTCACACACATGTGTGCCTCCAGACAATGTCTTTGTGTGTCTGTGCCTGTCAACCTCCATGGGAAAGTGTCTCTTCTTGGTGAGAATAACTGTTCATGTTTCTGTTTTTATGACTCACTGCATCCCTCAAGAGGTGAAGCGACAATAACTCAAAGATGAAGACGGTGAGAGTGTGTAAACAGCAACGTCAAGTGGTGGTGAAGGTGGGGCTTCACCTCAACGATGTAACAAAAATAAAAGAGGAGAGGAGACGACATAGAAGATGATGATTATAGAAGTGGCGACCTCACACTGGTACAGGAGGATAACAGCACCCAAATACATTGGCGAAGGCGAAGGCATCCTGGTGACCTGGAAGGAAGAAAGGCAGAACAAGAGTCCCCACCTTCCATCTGCTCTCCAGGGATGGGTGTGAAAGAAAGCATATATATATTTGCTTCTCTCATTTTGTTTCATTTCTCCACCTTCATCAAGAAACAGAATGGTCACACTGGACATGAAACATGCAGTCTCTTCCACAGGCTGCAGTCACTGTTTTACAGAAAAAACACTGTACAAAACCTGCAAGCATGGCAGATGTGGTGTTGCAGGAGAACAAGACCCTGCCCTCTCCATCAGGAGACACAGGGACATAGGTACCAACAGCAGACAGTGGATGTGCCAGCCGTTCACTACCACAAGCAGTAGCTGCCAAACCAACCGCCTCCCCAGGCAGCAGAATGACACAAAAAGCCGACTGGCTGTAGATGATCTTGGGAAGGAACTACACACATTCAGCTCCAAGCAGTTGTTCAGACACAACATCAGTTCTGACCTCCATGACTGTTGCAGACCTTGGAAAGGTACACCACACAACAACAAAAACACATTCAGCGCTCAGCAGTTGCACAGAGATGACCAGTTCTTCCCATCTAGTATCACTAAACAGTGAAAAGACTTCAAACTAAAGAACGAAAGGCATCAATTCTGGCCTCCATCTTTCTTGGGGTCTTTCCGACTGCGCTGGTCATTCATTTCTGACAGCTTCTTGTTCAGCTTCCTCTCCAGCAGCGCTCGCTTGTCAGCAGACGGTTTCTTGCTGGGCACGCCACTGCCGCGGTGCAGCACCCCTTCCCGGGAGATGGTCTGCCGAGCGTGGACCTTGGCTGCCTCCCCACAGCCGTGCACTTCTGGCATGAGGTGCTGCAGGCAGAAGCGACGTGTACAGTGCTGGCAGTTGCGGCCCAGGGTGTTGGTGAGCACCCTGCACTTCTTGAAGCTGCACTGGCTGTCCAGCGCCGTCACCGAGGCGATCAGGGCGTCAAAGTCGTCGTCCGCTACCTTCCCTAGCACCTCTGCTGCCTGGTCCAGCTGTGTGTTCAAGCAACGGTAGTTAGAAGCAAACCGTTTAATACATGCATTCTGCTCTTTCTCACGTTCACAGGAACTATTCTTTCTGTCTGTCTCTCACATTCACAGTTACTATTCTCTCTGTCTCTTTCTCACATTCACGGGTACTGTTCTTGTCTCTTTCTCACATTCACAAGAAGTATTCTTTCTATCTTAAAAAATAATAATAAAAATTAAAAAAAAAAAATCTTTCTCTTTCTCACATTCATGGGTACAATTCTTTCTATCTCTTTCTCATATCCATGGGTACTATTCTTTCTATATCTTTCACATTCACGGGAAGTATTCTTTCTCACACTCAGTCACAGTCATGGGAAGTATTCTCTTTCTCACATTCATGGGAAGTATTCTTTCTATCTCTTTCTCACATTCACGGGAAGTATTCTTTCTCACACTCAGTCACAGTCATGGGAAGTATTCTCTTTCTCACATTCACAGGAAGTATTCTTTCCATCTCTTTCTCACATTCACGGGAAGTATTCTTTCTTACACTCAGTCACAGTCATGGGAAGTATTCTCTTTCTCACATTCACGGGAAGTATTCTTTCCATCTCTTTCTCACATTCATGGGAAGTATTCATTCCATCTCTTTCTTACATTGACAGGAAGTATTCATTCCATCTTTCTTACATTCACGGGAAGTATTCAATCTTGATCTCACATTCACCGGAAGTATTCTATCTCTTTCTCACATTCACGGGAAGTATTCATTCTATCTCTTTCTCACATTCACAGGAAGTATTCATTCCATCTCTTTCTCACATTCACAGGAAGTATTCATTCCATCTTTTTCTCACATTCACGGGAAGTATTCATTCCATCTCTTTCTCACATTCACGGGAAGTATTCATTCCATCTCTTTCTCACATTCACGGGAAGTATTCATTCCATCTCTTTCTCACATTCACGGGAAGTATTCTATCTTTTTCTCACATATACGGGAAGCATTCATTCCATCTCTTTCTCACATTCACAGGAAGTATTCTATCTTTTTCTCACATATACGGGAAGCATTCATTCCATCTCTTTCTCACATTCACAGGAAGTATTCTATCTCTTTCTCACATTCATGGGAAGTATTCTATCTATCTCTTTCTCACATTCAAATGTACTATTCTTTCCATCCCTTTCTCACATTCATGGGAAATATTCTCTTTCTCACATTAACCGGAAGTATTCTATCTCTTTCTCACAGTCACATTCACAGGAAATGTTCTTTCTATCTCTTTCTCACATTCATGGGAATATTCTTTCTATCTCTTTCTCAGATTCACAGCCTGGTCAACATAAATTTCGAGGGACAACACAAGCTTGCTGGTGGTATGTGTTGAGAAAATGCAAAAAAGTAGAAAAGCATTGGTCAGGAATGTTTTTTGAAATTTGCGTACATAAGCCAGGTTACATTTTTTACTGAATAAGAAATGAAATTTGCTGACAAAAACCATATTAGATATATAACGTTCCCCACATCAGTGAAAGACGGACTCCATTGTACACACACACAACAGAACAATGGCGTAGTGGCAATGCACCCAATAACAAATCTGGTCTCCATGGGTCCGATTCCTCCACACACCTGGATTTATCTCCCCCCCTTCACTAGACCTTGAGCAGTGGTCTGTAAGCCAGTCTTTTGGAAGAGACTTTAGTTTAAAACCAGCATCCCATGTGCAGCACGCACTTCATACAAGTAAAAGAACACACAGTAACAAGAGAGTTGTCCCTGGCAAACTTTTGTTAAACTATCCACTTAGAAGTTAGATAATACAACACAAATACTTGCATGCAGGAAAAAAACAAAAAAACAAACCCAGAGGGGGCACTCAATTTTGTTTTCACATTCAGAGCAGCCAGACAACAACAGAAACAGGGTGAGCTTGAACCAGCTGGACTGAATTCTAATCATTGCAATGTATTTAACATAAAATTTCAATTTACAATAATAGATTATACCTCTGACCATATCAGATAGTAGATACCAAATTCTTCACACACACACACACACACACACACACACACACCTCCGACCATATCAGATGCAAAATTCTTCACACACACATACACACACACACACACTCTCTCTCTCTATCTCTGTTCTGGACACTTTTCAATAAGCATTAAAGGGGTAAAACTGTTCAACACAAAAGCAAGGGCACAAATACATGAAAATGAAAGTCAGGAGGGTTCCATGTTCCTCAATCACTTTGAACCACTTTTTTCCCCATCTCTCTTCTGCAAGTTCCCTTCCACTTCTTCAGATCATTCACTCCCTCACACACTTTACACACACAGCACAAACCTGAGTTGGAGTTTTCTTCTTCTTCTCTTTCTTCTCTTTCTTTACAGCAGCAGAAGAGGGGCGTGAGGGCTGGCGGTCTTTCTTGCTGCAGTGAGCCTCGTGGAGGAGGAGGTTGCTGGGAATGACGTCACGGCCACACAGTCTGCAGCAGCTTTGTGGTTTTCCTGGTTTCTCCTCTCCCGTCTTCGTTACCTTCACCGCTGACTCTTCTGCATCTTCTGCTACTGCTGAAAGTTCAGACGTGTTGTCTAATTTTCATGATACGTCCTGTAGTTCTTAAGGGTTAACCATCCCATAGCCTTTTACGGCCTTCGGGGAAGTGAATTCATATCCACTGTGTTGGGTTTCGCACAAAAACATGGGCCCAATCCTCCTCTTCTGCCTTTTCAACCTTCCCTGACTAAAGGCAGGTACCCATTCACATCTGGGTGGAGTGAAGAAAACTGGAGTAAAGTTCATTTCCCAAGGACACAGAACTATGGCAAAATGGGGCCTTGAACCCTGATCATTTCTAAACACTGGATCAGAAGTCCAACGCTTGATTTTGCCACAGCGTTTGTTTCGATAATACTTTGTTATGACTATCAGAGACTCTCAACCACAAAGTTCTATGATGATTGTAATCAACCTCATCCAGAGACAAAAATACACAGTAATGTGATAATATCTAAGAACCTTATTGTCAGTGAGATGTGATGTCTGGTTCTTGTCCATTTTTCAGTGTCACTCTCTTGATTCCTGGAATAAAAATCTTTGTAACTTATGAGTATCTTCCCTGGGGTGGACACCACCTCTAACACTATCCCTGAACCTTCAAACACTAAGACTTTGACAGGAGACTCTCGGCAAGCATGGGAGTGGAAGGAAGAATTAAAATTGAGGTCATCATGAGGACACACTCAATTTGGGACTTTTCTTTCTTTCTTTTGTTTCTTTCTTTCATTAGACTGATGAGAATGATACTGTTGTAGAGGTTCATTTAAAAAGATTACTCCACACTTCCTTTTATATTATCAGTATCCTGGCAAAACCAGAACTAAGAGATACACACACCTGCAGTATTGCTTACGAAATCTGAGCGATGTTCCTTGTGATTCATTTGTGAAATAGATAACACTGAACTTTGTGGTCCCAGTCTTTCTATTTGAGCCGACAGTATACTCTGCTCTAAGAGTGGGCCATGGACCAAAAAATCATTCAGTCGTGTTTCTAAAGAGGTTTGAATCCACATCCTCCCAGCTGGCAGTCTGCAAAGCTCACCATTGTGGCTGGTCTAATTAGTATCATCTTTACTGAGGCCATCCTTTTTTTTTTTTTCTTTTTCCGAGAACAGTAAGAAACCAGTTCAAAAATGCAGAACTGAAGATAGATAAGTGAAACCAATGCACTGCTTCAATAAAATCAAATAAAATGAATATACTAAGTAACTAACTAACTAGTTAACTAGTCATGGCCTGGCTTCGCTGACGAAGATCTAGGAAGGGCGTTGTCCACGTCTGATGCAGGCACGCTCATGGCTGACAAGGCCAATGCGGGAAAAGCAGAGTCGGCCGCAGCGGTTGCAAGGGAAAGTCTGGTCTGGGTTCGCGGCTGCAGCGTCGTGGTTCTTCCTCCTTCTGCGTTTGTCCTCAAGGCTGGCCCTGCGGTTGTTTTCGAAGGAGGAGACAGCTTGGTGGATGGTGCGTCGCCAGGTCTCTCGATCAGCGGCTACTGCGGACCACTGGCGATGGTCAATGTGACAGGCACCGAGAGCTTTCTTCAAGGAGTCTTTGTATCTCTTCTTGGGTGCTCCTCTGTCACGGTGGCCAGTGGACAGTTCGCCATACAGCGCGATCTTGGGCAGGCGGTGGTCCTCCATCCTGGACACGTGCCCTGCCCAACGTAGCTGGGTCTTTAGCAGCACTGCCTCGATGCTGATAGTCTTTGCCTGCTCCAGGACCTCGACATTTGTGATGTAGTCACTCCAGTGGATGCTGAGGATGGTGCGAAGGCAGCGCTGGTGGAAGCGATCAAGCAGTCGTATGTGGTGCCGGTAGGTGACCCAGGTTTCGGAGCCATACAACAGGGTGGGCAGTACAACAGCTCTGTACACGCTGATCTTTGTGTCTTTCTTCAGGTGTTTGTTGTTCCACACTCTCTTGTACAGCCTGCCGAATGCGCTGTTTGCCTTTGCAAGTCTGTTGTCGATCTCCTTGTCGATCTTGGCATCAGACGAGATGGTGCAGCCTAGGTAGCTGAACTGGTGGACCGACTTCAGCTCTGTCTCACCGATGTTGATGTGAGGAGCGTGGAATTCTTCCTGTGGGGCAGGCTGGTGGAGAACTTCCGTCTTTTTCAGACTGACTTCGCAGCCTCTGCGAAGCAGGACGTTATACGCTGCAGGGCCGCTTCTGTATGGGCGACGAGGGCAGCATCGTCGGCAAACAGAAGCTCTCTGATGAGTTGCTCCAGTGTCTTGGTGTGGGCCTGTAGCCGCCTCAGGTTGAATAGGCTGCCATCAGTGCGGTATCTGATGAAGATACCGTCGTCGTCGCCAAGATCTTCAGTGGCCTGTTGGAGCATCATGCTGAAGAAGATCGTGAAGAGGGTCGGCGCGAGGACACAACCTTGTTTCACTCCATTTCCAATTGGGAAGGGCTCCGAAAGGTCGTTGCTGTGTCTGACCTGTCCACGCTGTTCCTCATGTAGTTGGATGACCATGCTGAGGAATTTTGGGGGGCATCCTAGACGTTTCATGATCTCCCACAGACCTTTTCTGCTCACGGTGTCGAAAGCTTTCGTGAGATCGACGAATGTCGCATACAGTCCTTTGTTCTGTTCCCGACATTTTTCTTGTAGCTGTCTGAGAACGAAGACCATGTCAGTGGTGCCTCTGTTGGCTCTAAAGCCACACTGACTCTCTGGGAGATGTTCTTCGGCGATAGTAGGCACCAGCCGATTTAGGAGGACTCTGGCGAGGATCTTGCCTGCGATGGAGAGCAGAGTTATCCCCCTGTAGTTGGAGCAGTCCGACTTTTCTCCCTTGTTTTTATACAGGGTGATGATGACTGCGTCACGGAGGTCCTGTGGTAGTTTGCCTTGCTCCCAGCAGCAGACAAAGAGGTTGTGGAGTTTGGAGTGTAGTGTTGGGCCTCCATTCTTCCACGCCTCCGGCGGAATTCCGTCAACCCCTGCTGCCTTGCCACATTTCAGCTGTTTAATGGCCTTGACAGTCTCTTCTAGGGTTGGTAGCTCGTCCAGTTGTAATTTCACTGGTTGTTGTGGGATGCGGAGAATTGCCGAGTCTTGAACCGTGCGGTTGGCGCTGAAGAGGGCCTGGAAATGTTCCGACCACCTGTTCAGGATCGACGTCTTGTCTGTGAAGAGCGCCTGGCCGTCTGCGCTGCGCAAAGGACTCTGGACCTGGTATGAGGGACCGTACACCGCCTTCAAGGCTTCGTATAAGCCCCGGTAGTCACCAGTGTCTGCACAAAGCTGAGCCCTCTCTGCCAGGTTGGTCCACCACCCATTTTGAATCTCACGAAGCTTGCGCTGGAGGTTGCTGCATATGAGCCGGAAGGTTGCTTTCTTCACTGGACAAGACGGTTGTGCAAGGTGAGCCTGGTGGGCTGATCTCTTCTTCGCCAGCAATTCTTGGATCTCCTGGTTGTTTTCGTCAAACCAGTCCTTGTTCTTTTTCGACGAGAACCCTAGGACTTCTTCAGAGGACTGCAGGATGGCTGATTTCAGCTGTGCCCATAGTGCTTCTGGAGAGGGGTCTGTGGGGCAACTGGGGTCTTCAAGTTTGTCCTGAAGCTTCGCCTGGAATTCAGCTTTCACTTCAGCTGACTGAAAGTTGCCGACCTGGAATTTCTTCCTAGGAGCTCCTCCTTTCTTTGGTTTGGGCTTGAAGTGGAGCCTGAGCTTGCTGCGGACGAGGCGGTGGTCAGTATGACACTCCGCGCTGGGCATCACTCGGGTGTGTAGGACGTCTCGTACGTCTCTCTGGCGCATCAGGATGTAATCAATGAGGTGCCAATGTTTGGACCGAGGATGCATCCACGTTGTCTTCAGGCTGTCCTTCTGCTGGAAAATGGTGTTGGTGATGGTAAACTGCTGCTCTGCACAGAACTCGAGAAGAAGGCGCCCATTGTCGTTGCAATTACCAACGCCATGCTTGCCAAGGACTCCTTTCCAGGCTTCTGAATCTTGGCCAACTCTGGCATTGAAGTCGCCAAGGATGATGACCTTGTCGTCAGCAGGGGTGTTCTGAATGAGGTTGCGCAGATCAGTGTAAAACTTGACCTTTTCTGTGGGGTCCGCTTGGAGGGTTGGAGCGTACACGCTGAACAGAGTGGCATGCTGTTTGTTCCGTAGTGGGAGGCGCATGGACATAATTCGGTCTGAGTGTCCTGTTGGCAGGTTTTCAAGCTTGGAGGCAATGGTGCTCCTGACCATAAAGCCTACGCCATAAAGGCGTCTCTCGGTCTCTGGCTTGCCTGACCAGTAGAGGGTGTACCCAGCGCCGTGTTCCTGGAGGCTGCCTTTCCCTGCAAAGCGGACTTCGCTGACGGCAGCAATGTCAATGTTCAGTCTCTGAAGTTCGTGTGCGACTAGAGCGGAACGCCTTTCTGGGTGGTTGCTGTCTGCAGAGTCACGCATGGTTCGGATGTTCCAGCATGCTACCTTTAGTCCTTTTGCACCTAATTGTGAGGCAGGTGCCGGCCTTTTCTTCTCTATTGTTGTTCGACCGCGTTTGGAGATGCCCGTTGACCGCGGTTAACTAACCAACTAACTAAATGATTTTTTAAAATTAATACAATTTAAAAAATACATAGATACATACATACAGACATCTATACAGACATACATAGATGCATTCATTCATACATAAATAAATACATTTATTCATTCATTTTCAAACTGCTGGGTAAAAATATAACCTGAACATTAATGAGCAAAAACCAGCTACCAATACTCACCTTGGTCATCACGCAGGTCAGACCTGGCACCATCAGATCCCTCTGTCAGTGTGCCCTGACCAGCGCCAGCCTCCCTCGCTGCAGTGGTGTCAGGGTCACCAGGGGCGCTGTGCGGCTCCGGCACCGTGGCTCCTGGTTTAGACACCACCAGGTGCCGGTCTTTTCCTTCTCCCTGACTCATGTGCAACAGACCCAACTTCTCCGACACCTGCACAGCACCAGTCACGGCAACATCCACATCACCGTGGAAAATGATTATCATGGTTGGCGCTGTACTGTGGCGATGCATTCTCCCTGCAGAGAGCTGTCCAAATTTTGTAATGTTCTCTCTTTCAGCCTGGTTGTCACAACTCATGCCAGTCTCAGGTATAGTTAATGTTTTCTGCGTTCCTTTCCTCACTTACCCACCCCAGTGGATTCTCCAGTAAGTGTGTAGCTCTTGGTCTTATATGGAGTCTTGATTCTGTGCTGGTGTCACTGCTGAGCAGAGGTTCAAGTCTCTGTCCTGTCAGTGACAATTTTCCAGGCTTTGCACCCATGACTTTCATGATGAAGGTTGTGGCTGATTTAGTTAGAGGCTTTTTGTCCAGTCAGCACCTTTGTGTGAGGATTGCTTTTGCTTTGAGTAGCCATGATTCCAGGTTACCAGTGTATTCTCTGTGGTCTAGCTATGAGGGGAGGAGTACTCTGTTAGACATGTCTTGTCTGCGTCCAGCGTCAGGGTTGTGGTACCTGCTTGGAAGGTGAGTTTCACTGTTGGAATAGTTGAACTTATCCCTTGTAGTTTGTCCTTGTTAGCTGGTTGTGGTAAGTATTGTTTCTCTGTCTATTTGTCCTGTTCTGTAAATAGGAAAGAGAGATGGTGATGGTCGATCTCGTTCATTGGGAGGAGGGGGCTAATGATGGAACAAGACTGACGGGCGCAATAGCCGAGTGGTTAAAGCGTTGGACTTTCAATCTGAGGGTCCCGGATTCGAATCTCGGTAACGGCGCCTGGTGGGTAAAGGGTGGAGATTTTTCCGATCTCCCAGGTCAACATATGTGCAGACCTGCTAGTGCCTGAACCCCCCTTCGTGTGTATACGCAAGCAGAAGATCAAATACGCACATTAAAGATCCTGTAATCCATGTCAGCGTTCGGTGGATTATGGAAACAAGAACATACCCAGCATGCACACTCCCGAAAACGGAGTATGGCTGCCTACATGGCGGAGTAAAAATGGTCATACACGTAAAAGCCCACTCATGTACATACGAGTGAACGTGGGAGTTGCAGCCCACGAACGCAGAAGAAGAAGAAGATGGAACAAGAAGTCAGGCTTGCTATGTTTTTCCTCTCTTGTGATATAAATGTTTTAAACATAACTTTGAAAAGTATGATGACAATGCAATTCATTCTATATGATGAAAGAATTTCAGTCATAATGAGATGAGTTGACATTTTCCTTGTGAACCCTTTCACTATTATTGTTGTGGTTATTTACATTTTCACAGGGCTGAATTATCATTGATAAACGATTTCCAAACTGCCCCATTCTCCACTACTTCTTTCACACATCTTGTACACATGGTCTTTCTTCACTAGTTGAGTGTGAAGGGGGGGCAGGAGAGTCGAACAGAATTATATATCAAGATTTTTTTATGTGCAGATTCTCACATCCTGCTTTATTTTGGTTAAATCTTTTGTTTATCACTTTGTCTTGTATGTTCATTGAGCGGTAGGGGGAGCAGCAGGGGTAATCATGCCAAGAGGGTAATAGATTTTATGCAGTGTTGCTGCGTCCTGCTTCCATAGCCATTGTCCTTGTCTGTCTTGTCTATCTTGGACTGACTTCTGTGGTCTGGACTGTCTGCTGCAGTCTTCCTGCCCACCCACATCATCATCATCGTTTGCTTTTGTTCCCCAGGTTTCATCGTCATCATCCTTTTCTTGTCTTCAACATCCAAGTCTTTGTTTTTCCCTTGGGTTGTGCATCAATTTGCTTTTATATATATATATATATATATATATATATATATATACTTTTTTTTTTTTTTTTTTTAATAAATGTCTCAAGTGCACAAAAGTACATTCTTCAAAACAGTTTTCAATGGAGGACTGATTTCAAGTTCTGTGTTTGTGTTTATTATTTATCTATCCACTCATTATCTTCTTTTTTGCTGCTGGGAATGTAGATATTGGTGATTTATATTTAAGTCCCTCTGTTGCATTAGTCACTTTCTGTGCCTGACTGGGTATGAGAACAGGGATGGGTAGGGGTTTCTAGTCCACTCTTTTTCTAGAGCATGACACCGGCATTACTCGTAAAAGCATTTGAATTTTTATAAAGTATTAATGTTTGATTCTTCTGCTCCATGTGAAGCATGTATACAAATGTTTCTGAATAAATGTGAAAGAAGTTCATGATATTGCAGAAAAAAGACACTGTTGGTCAAAGGGAAGTAAGTCTTCAACTAAAATTCTCATCTATTTTTACCAACTGTGTGCTGACCCTTTCAATTTTGCCCATGTGTGTGAGCTTTTATGGATACATTGAAGAATTACAGAATGATACCAACTTTACCACAGAAGGAGAATTCAAGTAACAGGTACATATAAATGATTGCTGCTGGTTGTGTCTAACACCCTGACTTTAGTGTGTGTGCATTTAAACTTTCTTTTGGGGGGGAGGGTGGGGCGATGTTTGTTAAGGGGCATTAGATTTTGTTTTGTTTCACTCATTCCTTTAACTCTCTCCATACGAACGGCGAAAGAGACGACGTTAACAGCGTTTCACCCCAATTACCACCATCAAAATATTGCAAGCGGAAGGCTCTTATACTGAAGAGGTGAATGTTGACAAAGAATACCACAATTCTGACGACAGAAGCTAACGGTTGGGTCATTCAGACACCCACTGGACATCCGAGGGGTCTGTGTAGAGGAGAAAAGAGGGCTGGCCGTACTGAGTGAGTTAACTGTCATAAAACTTGCATCATTAAATGTCCGCAGCAACTACAAAGACAACAGGAACACACAGACCTACACACAGATGGAAGGAAAAGAGGTAACGTTTTACCATGATCTGTAATGGTCTCATCTATAGAATAACCAGGTGGAAAAAAAGAGATAACATTTTACCATGATCTGTAATGCTCTCACCTCATGGATAACCATGCGGTAAAAAGATGTAACATTTTACCATGACCTATAATGCTCTCACCTCATGGATAACCATGCGGTAAAAAGATGTAACATTTTACCATGACCTATAATGCTCTCACCTCATGGATAACCATGCGGTAAAAAGATGTAACATTTTACCATGATCTGTAATGCTCTCACCTCATGAATAACTATGCAGTAAAAAGATGTAACATTTTACCATGATCTATAATACTCTTGACCTATAGAATAAGCATGCAGTAAAAAGATGTAACATTTTACCATGATCTGTAATACTCTGACCTATAGAATAACCATGTAGTAAAAAGATATAACATTTTTACCATGATCTGTAATGCTCTC
The DNA here is from genome assembly GCF_041734735.1 of Babylonia areolata. Taxonomy (NCBI): domain Eukaryota; kingdom Metazoa; phylum Mollusca; class Gastropoda; order Neogastropoda; family Buccinidae; genus Babylonia; species Babylonia areolata. The sequence continues at coordinate 44,505,591 of NC_134882.1, read as the reverse complement.
ACCTCATGAATAACCATGCGGTAAAAAGATGTAACATTTTACCATGACCTATAATGCTCTCACCTCATGAATAACCATGCGGTAAAAAGATGTAACATTTTACCATGATCTGTAATGCTCTCACCTATAGAATAACCATGTGGAAAAAAAGAGATAATGCTCTACCATGATCTGTAATGCTCTCACCTCATGAATAACTATGCAGTAAAAAGATGTAACATTTTACCATGATCTGTAACACTCTCACCTACAGAATAACCATGCTGTAAAAAGAAGTAACATTTTACCATGATCTATAATGCTCTCACCTCATGAATAACCATGCGGTCATGGGATGTAAGGGTGGAAGGAAAAGTGATGGAGGTTTGAGCTGTGTCAGCCACAAAGTCCCCAAGCATCTTCTCATATATTTCTTGTTTCTCCTCTGTCGGCATCAGCTGTTTGTCTCTGGAAGGGATAGAAGGTGAATTTAGACATTATTTAAAAACATGGTGGAATGGCTCTGTCTGAGAAAAAAGATGACAGTGCTTTTTAACAGAAGTAAAATATATCCCGATGTGCTCGCTCTCTCTGACTCACCGCAAAAACCATCACATGACTCACACTTTTGTAACTGGTTATTTCTGCACTGAATAATTTGCCTGTTTTGCAGAGTGTTGCAACTAGTTTGTTCATTTTTATTTTTCTCTCTGGTATATAAAAGAAGGCGGGGATGAACAGAGAAATGAGAGGAGACTCAGAGGGGGCGGGAGAAAAATGGGAAGGCAGGTGATGGGGAAAGGGAAATCAGTGGGTGAAAAAAAAAAAAAAAATCTCTACTCACTTCTCTGTTCAGCCTCGCCTCCTTATACTGATTAATACTCACAATCTTCTTAAGCTTTTCTCTTACCTCTACCGTCATTTCCAACTAACACAGTCCCTGAAGACAGACCTATGATCTGAAACGTTGGACACCATTTATCAAAAGTGAGTCTTATTTTACAACCCACAGTTATTATAAACTTTCTCCATTTGGTGTTTTTATAGACTCAGCAGTCATTCTTCATTTTATCATTATATATATATATATATATATGCAAGGCGCAAGTGGTCTGTCACTGATTTCTCACTGAACACACAAATGGCTGTTTCAGGCACATGTACACTACGGACAGCCTGAAAAATGCACTGAAAAAAACAGATAAAAATTTGCAGATATTCAGGGGTTTATAGCTGTGAATTTTTAATGCAGAAAATTGAAATGCTTCTGCAACAAAGCACGTCTGGTTAAGAGAGCTGCTCATTACACTGGCTGCACACACTTTTTGCCAGAAAGTGAGCATCATTTAACCACTCCTCAAAGAAGAAAACTGTACAGGATCCCAAATGGTTCATAACTTTTTGTGAACCCTGTACCCTGCTTATATCACAGACTGACAGAAAGCTTACAGTTGGACCAACATCAAAGAGACTGCTGTATGATCACTGGTTTCTCCACTACAATAGTTTTCATTCGCAGCTTAGTATTTTGTGAAGTACTCTGACTCTCAAACTGGAGGCAAGATTGCACTGGGGGCTAGTTGGTCTTTGGGAACCAATCCAACACTAACTGTCCGAAAAAAACCTCTTGGCTGAGAAAGTGGGGACGTAACTTGGGTAAGACACTCTCCACAATAATCTAATTCCAGCCCAGGCAGCTGGGACATGAGTTGCCTCCACTGCTGTTCTAATGGTCACACACAAAAAAACTATCATACATTCATCATATATCATATATTTACACATAATTTCTCTGAGATAATATAATAAAATTATTCTGATTATGGACTCAACTTCAACCAAACCATGGCTCACCCTCTGCCACCTTGCTCCCTCTGTGGTGCACCTGGTGGGGGGTGCTTGGCGGCATCCTGTTTCTGTTGATCCCCCTTTCCTCTCTTCCCCTTCCCTCTCCCTGCCCCTGACGCTGCCCTTTCCTTGCGGGGCTTTTGTCCTGCCGGGGCGGTGGCGCCCTCTGATAGCAGGTTGTCCAGGCGTTCTGGGCGCGTGCTGCACTCTGTCACCAGTCCCTCTGAACAAAGTTAAAAGCATGGACACACAGGCACACGATGAGATGATAAAGAGAGGCTATCTGTTAAAGCATGGACACACAGGCACATGATGAGACGATAAAGAGAGGCTATCTGTTAAAGCATGGACACACAGGCACGTGATGAGACGATAGACTGAGGCTATCTGTTAAAGCATGGACATACAGGCACGTGATGAGACGATAAACTGAGGCTATCTGTTAAAGCATGGACACACAGGCACGTGATGAGATGATAGACTGAGGCTATCTGTTAAAGCATGGACACACAGGCACGTGATGAGACGATAGACTGAGGCTATCTGTTAAAGCATGGACACACAGGCACGTGATGAGACGATAGACTGAGGCTATCTGTTAAAGCATGGACACACAGGCACGTGATGAGACGATAAACTGAGGCTATCTGTTAAGCATGGATGCACAGGCACTTAATGAGATGAAAAAACAAGCCCATCTCTTAAGTCAAAGCATGTACACACAGGCCCTTGACAAGACGATAAACCTTCACCAGTCCATCTAAACAAAGTTATGGCATGTGAACACACACACACGTGACAAGACAATGAAACTAGATCCTGTGTGCAGCGTGCACTTAGCACACATAAAGAACCAACAACAGCAGATGTCCCTGGCAAAGTTCTACAGGAAAATCCACTTTGATAGTAAAACAAGTACACTTGCAGGCAGAAAAAGGGAAAGGGAGGCCTGGAGGAAGGGGGGGGGGCTGTTCTGTAGCAATGTGCTCTCCCGAGGGAAAGCAGACTGAATTTCATAAAGACAAAAAGATAATCAAAAAAATATAATGTACATGTATAACACACACTGTGGTGGTGTGTCCATCGAGATCGATGATGACCATCGTTGTCATCCAGCTGGGGGATGGGGGGAGGGTGGTGGTGGGGCGGGGGGGAGGATGCTTATGAATCTATCTGTGAATGCGCAGATGGCTAAATAGTCCAATCTGCGCACGAAATGTTCGCTGACAGTTGGGGCAGACAAAGACAGGCATATCATTGTCAGGGAGCTTGTTTGCCCGTGACTTTCTGGCCTGCCTCTTCTGAACAGCTGCTGCAGTCCTGTTGGCCTCGCACAACTTGGTGCCTTTGTGCACAGCAGCGCGCCATTTGTCACGGTCCACTGCAGATTCCTCCCAGGAGTCAGGGTTGATATCAAACGCTTCAAGAGAGACTTTCAGAGTATCTCTGAAGCGCTTCTTCTGACTTCCACGTGATCTCTTCCCTTGTTGCAGCTCGCCATAGAAGAGCCTTTTGGGCAGCCGATGGTCTGGCATGCGCGCCACGTGTCCAGCCCAGCGAAGCTGGGACTGCATCAGGATGGTGAAGATGCTGGGAAGGGTGGCTTTTGCGAGCACCTCTGTGTCTGGGGTCCTGTCTTGCCACTTGATGTTCAGTAGCTTCCTGAGGCATGTTGTGTGGAAGTGGTTCAGCTTCTTGGCATGTCGTTGGTACACTGTCCAAGTTTCGCAGGCGTACAGTAGTGTGGGGAGAACTACTGCTCTGTAGACCTTTAGCTTGGTCTCAAGACTAATGCCTCTTCTGTTCCAGACATTTGCACTGAGTCTGCCAAAAGTTGCGCTTGCTCTTGCAATCCTGACGTTCACTTCATCGTCGATGGTCGCATTTCGTGACAGTGTGCTGCCAAGGTATGTGAACCGCTCCACCGCATTGAGTCTCTGACCGTTGACTGTGATGTTGGGCTCAACGTAGGGTTTCCCTGGGGCTGGCTGATGGAGAACTTCAGTTTTCCTCGTGCTGATGGTAAGGCCGAAGTTCCTGCTGGCAGTGGCAAACTTGTCGACGCTGAGTTACATGTCAGCTTCAGATCCAGCGTTGAGGGCACAATCATCAGCAAACAAAAAGTCTCTGATGATGTCTGTCATGACCTTCGTTTTTGCTTGAAGCCTTTTGAGGTTAAACAACTTGCCATCTGTTCGGTACTTTAGGCCGATTCCAACATCGCCATCTCTGAAGGCATCAGTAAGCATTGCAGAGAACATGAGGCTGAACAGCGTTGGAGCCAGGACGCAGCCTTGCTTGACACCATTTGTGACAGCAAAAGGAGCAGAAATATAATGTACATGTATAACACACACTAGAATGTAGACAAAGGTCAGGCATGGACAGACCCATCACCAATCACCATCATAAGGACAAACTCATTTCAACTAACACTGAGATACACTGATAAGAGACTAAACAGTCAGAACAAGTGAATGAGAGGATCTAAATCATCCAGTCAAGGAAACTCCTCGTGCAAAGGAAAAAATGATCAAGTTAAAACCAACAAATGAACAGACTGAAATAAAACTTCAATGCTGAAGCTAAGTTCAAATAAACATATCACAATGAAATTTGACTATCTGATAACTGAAATACTTTAATTTATGAGACACTTTGAAATCACCAAAATACGTCTTTGGTCTGATATTTTCTCTGAAGGACACAGAAATGATTATTTTTCAATTTTCTCTTCTGTGGTTTTTTTTTGGTTTTTTTTTGGTTTCTTTTCTTTGTTTAAAAAAAAAAAAAAAAAGTTTCACAGTGAAATATGCGAACAGCTGAACTTAGATATACATTACCACAACATAACACCATCTACAAACGCAAGTAGTGAGGGGGTTTGACTCGATTGCAGACACAGGACTCACGCCGCGCTAGCACAGTATTGAAGTGAAGGCTGGTAGCTGTGTCTGCAGCTGCCGTGAGACCAGATGCTACCCTATTGCCAAAAGCGTGTAACCTCTGGTCGGTGAAGAGGCCCGGCGGGACAGAGGAAGGAGACCCCTTGTCCTGATTAACTGGACACTGTTCCCACAGCTCATTGGCCCTGTGAAGGAACGTGTCGAAGGTGTACGCCGTGGAAACCTCGAGGGGGCAGCAGCGGGCCAATTTGTCCCACTCTGCTAACGTTTTAAAGGATAGGTTAGCTGAAGTGGGGAAGATGGTGCGCTGTGAGACCAACATCCTGTCCTGTGCGGAGGGCTCTGCTCCGCTGTAGGCAGGGTGGTCCTGTGTGTACCAGGACCACAACCCTCCCTTGGAGGAATCTTTAAGAAACTTTCCCGGGGAAAAGGCGCCCGGGGCAGAGAGGGACTCCCTGCCTGGAGGAGGGATGGAAGCAGCACCCCTGACAGTGCGGGCTGACTTAATAAGCCATACCTGCACCATTTCTGGCACTCTGAGTTGCCTTGTGGTTCTGGAGTTAGAGTCACATGGCGTAAGGAGGGTCAAGGGTAACAAAGTAGCCTGAGGGACTGATTCGGCATACGTGGCCCTATTGGGGAGGGTCAGTTCGAGCTCGGCAAAGTCCGAGTTTGGTTCAGGCTGGTCCCTAGGGAGGCACGGGCTCAATCTGTCCCCCCTGGGATGTGGGCGAAGAGTGCTCATCTGCTTGTTCGTCCTCATCCGAAGACAGGGGCTCCCACTCTTGTTCGCAGTCCATCCCCTGCTGGGTGCCATCCCAAGTGGATGTACCCACTGGGGCGTCCTGTGAGCTGTGGTCAGCCCAGCGGGATGAGCTGGGACGATCCCGAGCCGGGACCATGGCCGCCACTGTTATGTCCTTGACACCTGAAGCGGGTGGGGAGCGTGTGGACCGTAGGTCCAACCATGCTTGGGATGGTGGGTGCCACACCTTTTCAGAGAGGGCGTCCCTGGATGCAAGAGTGACCCACGAGTGCTGTGTGGGGACAAACACCCACTCATCTCACTGTAGGACCGAGGGCTGGGCAGGTGGGGACTGCCGGCTCCGCCGGGCCGAGTAGGGCCCCTGAGCAGCCGTCGGTCCTGACAAGGAGGCCGTTGTGCCCGTGGTGGTCACCTGTGGGTTGACAGAGGCCCGATTTGTGGACAGAGTGGCAATATTGGTCGAGGAGCTCGATCTGACCGACAAGAAGTCGATCCCACTTGTCGGGGCTGTGTGTGTCACCCTGTGAGATGTGCTGGGTTGGGTCCGGTGGGGAGCAGACAAGGGGCTGGCCCTTGGTGCTCCCGGCAACCCAGTGTGCACCCTAGATGCGCCCCAGTACGGGTAGAATGGGGTTAACTACCCGTGGGCACCAGCCATACTGTGACCCAAACCCCAAGGGTCACTGGTGCATTGACCTCCATGAAGGGAACAACCTGGCCAAGTCGGAGGGAGGTCAGGTCCGACTTGGGTGTCAGTCCCGCCCGAAGACGAGCGGGCTGACTGCCCGGAACCGCCTGACACGCACAGGCCTCCCCCAGCAGGGGAGACCGGCCGGATAGCGGGAAGACCTGCAGAGCAGGTTGCCACGCGCCCCGAATCCCCTCCCGTGGGGAGACTGGGGTGGCTTGGCCCGGGGTGGGCAAAGTAGAGGTCCCCCCCCGGAACCAAATTTTTCTCCCCCCCCAAAAGGAGGTGGGGGAGGGGGGTCGACAGAGAAGGGAGGAGGGGGAACAACAATGGGGCACGCGAGGGCCGTCTCCGAGTGGGGACCCGGGTAATGGCCGGGCGCGGCCTCCCCTCGGGAGTCCGCGCCTAGCTGCGAGTCCCCACAGCACGGAGATGACTTGCCATTCACCCTTCTCCCTGCCTCGCGCTGGGACACCTCGGGAGGCGACGCTCGTACCTCTTTCCCCCCCGGTCCCCTTCATGACCGTTTTACTGGTACGAACGTCGCCTCCGCGATCAGCGTCTAACGACGCATCGCCGCGGTCCGTATCGGGAGGAATCATGAGCTCCGGGCCTGGGAGAGTCTCTTACCGAGTCTCAATCCCAGCATCATGATTCCCTGCCTTCGTGGTATGGCACACGAGGCATGGAACCTGCGCTTAGGCACCCAGCGAAAATCCGACCCCCAACAGAGAAAGGAAAGACAGGATCGACTTAGAGGCAGAAAAAATCGAACGAATCGAGGGTGCCGAGTCGAATCGAGTACACAGAATGTAAGAATACAATAAACACAAGCCGCATGCAACAAAATAAGGCCAAAAGGATACGCTGAACAGCCGAAAAAAGCGTAAGACGAGACAGAGCGTAAACCTGACAAGATGGCGTGGAGAGCCTTGGCCAAAGGAATGATTAAGCGCTTATAGTTTTTAGAGGCGTTTGATTGGCTGAGAGCGGTGGTCCCGTCTTTTCACTGTTAGCCGCGCGAAATTTGGCCAAGCAGAGCAAACCAATAGGCCTAGTTTGCATCAGTTTGACATGGTACAGTATATGACACCAAAACTTTAATTTATGAGACACTTTGAAATCACCAAAATACGTCTTTGGTCTGATATTTTCTCTGAAGGACACAGAAATGATTATTTTTCAATTTTCTCTTCTGTGGTTTTTTTTGGTTTTTTTTTGGTTTCTTTTCTTTGTTTAAAAAAAAAAAAAAAAAAGTTTCACAGTGAAATATGCGAACAGCTGAACTTAGATACTTTTATACATTACCACAACATAACACCATCTACAAACGCAAGTAGTGAGGGGGTTTGACTCGATTGCAGACACAAGACTCAGTTTTGCTCTGTCTGTTTTATATCTGTAAATAAGTTTCCAGAGAATTTGTTCTGTTTGAACTGCTTGAACCTGATAATAAAGTCTCTTGAAATGAACTGAATATGACCAGTAAACACACACACACACACGCTCTTCCAGTCAACATACACACACACACTCTTCCAGTCAACCCCCCCACACACACACAACCTACCCTGTATAAACTGGTGGGCTGACCACACCTGGCCAGTGGAGCTCATGTAGTCCAGCAAAGAGCGCAGAAATGGGTCAGCGTTGACAGTGTCACTGTCACAAATCACGGCAAGATGTCGCCGGGCTCTCGTGACAGCCACGTTGATTCTTCGCTTGTCAGACAGAAAACCCACTTCCCCTGCACACCAACAGACACATCACTTTCAGTTCCAGTTTCAGTTTCTCAAGGAGGCATCACTGCGTTCACACAATGCCATATATACTACAAGGAGGAATCACTGCATTCAGACAGTTCCATATACACTACACCACATCTGCTAAGTAGAATCCTCTGACCAGAAGAATAACCCAAACGCTAGTCAGGCCTTGAGTGCATGCATATATATATTTGAGTACCTGACAGAGGGGATTTTTTCTACAGAATTGACACTTATGTTGCTAGGGGCTCTTTTACAGTGTGCCAAGTGCGTATCGCACACAAGACCCCTGCTTATCATCTCATCTAAATGACAAGACCCCTGTTTGATTTTCAAGTTCAACTTAAGCTAAAGAGGAAGACCTGAATTCAAACCCAGACCCTAACGGACACTATTTGTGGAAAAGCGTCTTAACCATTCTGCCACCTTCCTCCTAACACAAAAAATAAAAGTAGAAAGAACAAATTGGCTATCTCATACAACATAACTAGACCAAGAAGTAACCTGGCCATTCACATAAAATCAGATCCTCTTCCAGATACTGACATGCTATCAACTTTTTCCCCTCTTCCAACTTTCTTTGTGTGAGTGTGTGTTTTGCTTGCTTGTTTGTTTTTTCTGATTTGGATGTGTCATTGATGCTCTTCTTATTCACACACACACACACACACACACACACACACACTTGAAGCACAGAAATGATATAACAACATTACTTTCAATGACTCACTGACACAAAACTATATCATAAAAAGAAAATGTAAGGCATGAGAAAGAGAGAGGGAAACATAACCACAACAAACGCTTACTGCTGCAAACAAGTTTCCATGAAAAACTTATTCTGTGGTCTATGGATCCTAAACCGTGTGCACACGTGTGTGCATGTTCTTGGGTGTTTCATGTCAGATGTGTTATTGTAATGCGCTCTGAAAGATTTGAAACCACTATATAAATGTGCTGTCATTATTTGACTGCACCAGTTCTTAGTCCTGCAGCCTTGGGAGCTAAGTGGCCTGTGGGGACAATCCTCATGCAACTGTCCAAAAGACCTCTTGACTGAGAGAGTGGGGATGTAACTTGGGCAAAACACTCTCCGCTGTAATCAACTTCTAGCCCAGATAAGTGAGAACAGCAGCTGCCTCCACTGCTGCTCTGTTGGTCATATTTGGACATGACTGAATATCATACAAACACTTTATTACAATCATCATCATTATCATCATCAGTAGCAGTTATAGTAATCTTATTATTATCATTAGCAGTAGTAGTATCCTTATCATTATTATTATTATTATTACTATTATTATCATCAGTAGTGGTAGCATGCGCTGCAACTCAACAACTTGACTGAACAAGGTGCAGAGTTCCATTGTCTCCTGCGACAGACGGATGCCAACAGTCAGTAGTAGTAGTAGTATCCTTATTGTCACTATTATCATTATTATTAACATTACCATGATTATCATTACACTGACTTTTGTCATTGCTTCTGACAAAGGAGATGACCACAGCCTCCTTCTCCCTGCCCTGGAACCCATCCACTGACTTGATCTCCAAGCCGGGGTACTGTGCAGACAGCCGCTGTCGGAGCAACTCCACCTGCATCACAGGAGGTGAGGCTGTCACTGTACTACATTGTACTCTGTCAAAACACATTTCTCTGAGTGGATTTCAGGTTGCTCTCCCCTTGGGAGAGCGTGTTGTATGAGTACAACGCCTTTTTTTTTTTTCCTCCTCCCCCAGCCTGCAGGTGAATTCTAAGTGAGCCAAAAGAAAATTTTCTGTTTTGGTTGAAGGAGACAATAAATTATTTTGAACTGAACTGAACTGAATTTGTTTTCCTATCAAAGTGGATTTTTTTTACATAAATTTGCCAGGGGCAACCCTACATGGATTTTTTTTTTTACATGATTTTGCCAGGGACAACCCTACATGGATTTTTTTACATGATTTTGCCAGGGACAACCCTACATGGATTTTTTTACATGATTTTGCCAGGGACAACACTACATGGATTTTTCTACATGGTTTTGCCAGGGACAATCCTACATGATTTTGCCAGGGACAACATTACATGGATTTTTTTTTTTTTTTTTTTTTTTTTTTTACATGGTTTTGGATTTTTCTGCATGGTTTTGCCAGTGTCAACCCTACATGGATTTTTCTACATGATTTTGCCAGGGACATGTACTGAGTACATGCTACACACAAGACCTTGGTTTATTGTCTCATCTAAATATCTAGCATCCAGACCACCACTCAAGGTCTTGTGGAGGGAGTAAGAAACACTGGAAAGTGTGGGGTTCCATCCTGTGCACTAAGACTCTCTAGCTTTCACGGCGGACACGTTACCACTAAGCCTTCACATTAACATGTTCAATGCTTATGTTGAAAGAAAGAATCCATGTGTGGAGTGATGGCCAAGAGGTAACGCGTCTGCACAGGAAGCGAGAGAATCTTTGTGCATTGGTTTGAATCATGGCTCAGCCGCCGATATTTTCTCCCCCTCCACAAGACCTTGAGTGGTGGTCTGGACTCTAGTCATTTGGATGAGACGATAAACCGAGGTCCCGTGTGCAGCATGCACTTAGCGCACGTAAAAGAACCCACAGCAACAAAAAGGTTGTTCCTGGCAAAATTCTGTAGAAAAATCCACTTTGATAGGAAAAACAAATAAAACTGCACACAGGAAAAAATACATAAAAAATGGGTGGCGCTGTAGTGTAGCGACACGCTCTGCCTAGGGAGAGCAGCCCGAATTTCATACAGAGAAATCTGTTGTGATAAAAAGAAATACAAATACAAATACAAAATACAAATAATGGTTCACAATCATGCACATGTAGAGGGGTGGCCTGGTGGTAGTACATCAAGCTAGGAAATGAGAGAATCTGAGGGTACAGGATCAAATCCCACAAACATCAGAATCTTCTTCCTCTCCACTAGATGCTGAGTGGTGGTCTGGACACTAGTCATTTAGATGAGACGATAAACCGAGGTCTTGTGCTCAGCAAGCATAAGCAAACATAAAAGAATCACACAGCAACAAAAAGGTTGTCCCCGGCAAAATTCTGTAGCAAAATCCACTTTGACTGAAACAAAACAACATTTGCAGACAGAAAAAAAAGATACAGATGGCACTGCACTGTAGTGATAAATTACAACAAGATAAGGAACACACTTCTCAAAGACATTTCAATAAATCACATTGCTTACTTTGAAAAACATGTTCCATAAAGATTAAAACATAATTACTGAAACACACAATTTTCCATAAAGTGATAATACATCACTTCTTTCTATTGAAAACATGTATTTGTAAGAGATGACATTTGTCAAATGTTATGTACATGTTTTGATAATTGATAAGGGATCACTACAGATCTGACCACAGTGTTGTGAATCGTAATTTACCACTCTGTTAACATCATACATTTATGATCAAAGAAAAACAAGAAATGTATGTTGTACACATTAAACCACCTGTAACTTTCCAACCACTGAACCTTTTTCTTCATTCTGCACATTGAAGTAATAGCAGACGGGCGCAACAGTCGAGTGGATCAAGTGTTGGACTTTCAATCTGAGGGTCCTGGGTTCGAATCTCGTAACGGCGCCAGGTGGGTAACGGGTGGAAATTTTTCTGATCTCTCAGGTCAACATTATGTGCAGACCTGCTTGTGAATAAACCCCTTTCGTGTGTATACACAAGCTGAAGATCAAATATGCAAGTTAAAGGTCCTGTAATCCATGTCAGCGTTTGGTGGGTTATGGAACCAAGAACATACCCAGCATGTACACCCCCGAAAATGGAGTACGGCTGCCTACATGGCAGGGTATAAACGGTCATACATGTAAAAGCCCACTCGCGTATATATGAGTGAATGTGGGAGTTGCAGACCATGAACCCAAGAAAAAGAAGAATGACAAAGAAAAAATAATATTTAAATTACAGGGGTTAGTTTTTCAACAGTTTTACAACTAAATAAATCAGCAGATACTTGCTATCAATCAAGCTGAATAAATCTCAAAAACTGATCAGAGACAAATAAAAACACTGCTTCAGTGAATGTGAGAGTAAAAGGAAATTCTCTGTACATGCAGCAGAAGCTAAGGCAACTGCAGTCTCAACCAATAACAATGTCTGGAAGTTGGTTCAGTAAATCCTCACATCATCAAGCGTCTCCTGTAGAGTTTTCACCACAACTGCAGTGCCGTACCTACAGTATTTACATAGCACATCACCATACAGCACCTGAACTGAACTCAGGTTACTACTGTTGATAACTCAACCAACAAGAGCTATCTAAGGCTGAACCAATCAACAGGTAAACATTTCTTTCCAAGAAAAAAGAAAAAAAAGAAAAAAAGCACCATACAGCACCTGAACTGAACTCAGGTTACTACTGTTGATAATTCAACCAACAAGACCTATCTAAGGCTGAACCATCCAATGGGTAAACATTTCTTTCCAAGAAAAAAAAAAAGAAGGAAAAAAAAGAAAGAAAAAAGCACCATACAGCACCTGAACTGAACTCAGGTTACTACTGTTGATAATTCAACCAACAAGACCTATCTAAGGCTGAACCATACAATGGGTAAACATTTCTTTCCAAGAAAAAAAAAAAAAGAAGGAAAAAAAAGAAAGAAAAAAGCACCATACAGCACCTGAACTGAACTCAGGTTACTACTGTTGATAATTCAACCAACAAGAGCTATCTAAGGCTGAACCAATCAACAGGTAAGCATTTCTTTCCAAGAAAAAAAAAAGCAAAAAAAAAGCAAAAACAAAAAAAAGCACCATACAGCACCTGAACTGAACTCAGGTTACTACTGTTGATAACTCAACCAACAAGACCTATCTAAGGCTGAACCATCCAATGGGTAAACGTTTCTTTCAAAGAAAAACAACAACAAAAAACATGTCATAAACAATACTTTTATCTAAAGTAAATATCACAACATGATAATGTGCACCAGTGAGTACCAAAAGTGTCAGCATTATGTCCCCACCTGTAAGTTATACGGGGCGATAACAGCGATGTCCTGAGGTGAGATTCCAGCCTTCACCAACTGCTCCACATGGGCTGCCACGATGTCTGCCTCTCCTGTCAACACAAGTCTTTTATATGATACATCATCTGTTCTTCAAAATTGCTTTTTTTCACTCCTTCCCCTTTCGTGACAGTCTTACAAACTGTTGAAGGTTTAGAAACAGATCTCAGAGGAAAAACGAGCATATAATGAATACTTCAGTCAAGGATGATTCAACAAAATTTTCTTATATGCTAAATGATGACAGGCAAGCTGAACTATACAAATGGAAAACAAGATACATTATTAATAATAGAAATAACATCCCTCTGGGAGGGACGCTCACTCAGTCTGGCTCCGCGACTAAGCCATTATTGTCGTTAGTAGGGGGCTTAGTAGGTGGTGTCCTAAGTACGTTAAAACAGAACAGGCACCACTGAACACTACCGAAGTGACTCAGCCGCAGTGCAGGGTCTCCTCTGGTGTGTGGCCTCCTGGCGACCTAACGTCGATGGTTCCCTGTGGACTGCCGAAGCTGGAACTGTGACGGACGAACCCAGGTGTGGCCGTGTATGGGGGTTAATCTAAATGAGCGGTGTGGGAGTAATGCCACTGAAACGGTGCAGATGATGGGGCAGCAAAAAAAAAAAAAAAAAAAAATCAATTTATATAATGCATTTCCATGTAAAATACACTCAAATGGGATGGACAATATAAAAACCGAAGTGAAAAATGCATTTAAACACAAAAATGACAACTTCCATGCATAACACACACACATGAAAAAAAAAAAAGTTAACCATTAAAGGCAGCAGTTCACATACATGCACAACGTGACACTCAACATAGACAAACATAACCAAGAAGGGCAGCATACCTTCATTGCCCTTGGACACCTCATGAGGAAGGTCCAGTTCTGTCATGTGACACCCTGCCGTGTCTACCAGGAGGAGTGGCGTTGAGGTGGTCTCCCCTTCTTCCACATGGCTCAGATCACTGAAACATTAACATCATTTTCTTCCACATGGATCAGATCACTGAAATGTTAACATCATTTTCTTCCACGTGGATCAGATCACTGAAATGTTAACATCATTTTCTTCCACGTGGATCAGATCACTGAAATGTTAACATCATTTTCTTCCACAGGTCTCAGATCACTGAACCGTTAACACCATTTTCTTTCTTTTTGTTTGTTTGCAGTGGTGGTATTCATTTATAAAACAATTTAAGATATGACAAATACAATCCTATTAACAAATCTGAGGTAGATATCTATAAAGTATATTACTGGTAATGTATTATGAATGCAAATCTATAAAAAAAAGCAAAAAAAAAGCTTCCTTTATTTTAATTTCCCAGATGCATACTGAAACTTTATACCCAAAAAAGTTTTGCCTAAATATAAATCCATACAAAAAAAAAAAAAAAAAAAAAAAAAAGAGAGAAGAAAAAAACAAGGGGACAGTGGCTATGTAACCACAAACAGAAATGGGGTGATATGAAGAATGCCTTATACATTGGGTGTCATACAAACCCACAACCACAGAAGTACCCAACCCAGACATCATCAACCGTAAGCCACCATCAGCAGATCGAGCAAAGAGGAGAAGACAACAGTTTGAAAAAAATGAAAAAAGGATAAAGGAGGGAAAGAAACTGAGAGACTTCACTTCTGTGGTGGGCTTTAAACGGCCTGACCAACATGTTGGATTTATGCTTGGGTCAATCATCTCCTTTTTTCCATCACATTTTTTGTTGTTTTTTAATTTTTTTTTACAGTAGATGTGGTACTGCATTTATGGATCAGTCCAAACACCTTCACACCTCCTTGAGACTGAAACTAAATCAATATACTGGAGACACACTCCACAGTCATGTTTCGCATTTTATTTGGACCACCTCCACTGGCCACAAACTAACAGGCAAACGTAACAAAAAGGTAGCGTCACCTCGATCTGCGATCCCATCCAACTAATCACCACAAGCTGTGGTAATTCCCAAACATGACCTGACCTGAGGAGATTAGCAGTGACAGAGGGGTGTGACTAAGCACCACAAGCTATGGTACAGAATACAGAATACTTTATTATCTCTACAAAAGAAATTCATATGTGGTGTAAAACAGAAAAACCAGAAAATCACAGTCATTCAGCATGTATATAGATAAACCACACACACACACACACACACACACACACACACATACATACATACACACTTAGATGTCAACCTAGAGCAAACCATCCATACAATTGATAATCATAGTAGACAAGAACAACGGAAACAGTTAAAAGGTAACTTTGAGTAAATCATATACAATCACAGCTGTGCACATGCAATAATAATCACAATTAAAGGATAGGCATAACCGTATACTAAAAGATGATATAGACATACAATAATAGTATGCAATTCACAGTACTTTGAGTTGAGACATCACATTACACACACATACACTCTGCCATTCGTTTTCAGTCATATATCGGATTATCAACTATTGCTATTTAATAGCTGGATTGACGTTGGAATAAAGCATTCCCAAAACGATGCATCCCCAAACAAGAGCTGACCTGAGGAGATGAGCGGCGACAGAGGGGTGTGCCTGCAGCCTGTTGTGGTAGAGCTGCTGTGAAGACCACTGCATGATGTGGCGGTGCATGCGGTACTGGGTGGTCAGCATGCGCACCACTTTGTCCCCGTGAGCCTCCATCACCCGCTCCATCAGCGTCACGCCCAGACCTTCTGCTGCAGCCCTGATCACAGCAAAACGACACGGAATACTTTATCAACTGTTTGGACAGACAGTCAGAGAAAACTGTGTGGACATACAGAGCAGTGTGTGGACAGTCAGTCAGAGCCCCAACTGTTGGACAGACAGAACACTAACTGTGTGTATGGACAGACAGAGCACTAACCGTTTGGACAGACAGTAATGTGTGGACAGACAGAACACTAACTGTGTGGACAGACAGACAGAGCACTAACTGTGTGGACAGACAGACAGAGCACTAACCGTTTGGACAGACAGTAATGTGTGGACAGACAGACAGAACACTAAATGTATGGACAGACAGAGCACTAAATGTGTGGATGGAGTACAAACTGTTTTGATAGACAGACAGAGCACTAACTGTTTGGAGAGGCACACAGAGCATAACTGTTTGGACAGACACACAGACGGACACACAGACAGAGCAGTAACTGTTATGACAGACACACAGACAGACAGAGCACTAACTGTTTGGACAAACACACAGACAAACACACAGACAGACAGAGCACTAACTGTTTGGACAGACAGACAGACAGACACACAGGCAGACAGAGCACTAACTGTTTGGACAAACACACAGACAGACAGAGCACTAACTGTTTGGACAAACACACAGACGGACACACAGACAGACAGAGCACTAACTGTTTGGACAGACACACAGAGCCCTAACTGTTTGGACAAACACAAAGACGGACACACAGACAGACAGACAGAGCACTAACTGTTTGGACAAACACACAGATGGACACACAGACAGACAGACAGAGCCCTAACTGTTTGGACAGGATGGTGGGAGGCAGCTGATGGGGATCCCCAGCCAACACACAGCGACGTCCATGTAACAGACCCATCCAGCACGCTGCCTCCAGTGCCTGTCAGTCACACAGAAATAACAATTTTCAATTTTTTTTTTTTTCAATTCAAAATTTCAGTTTCTCAAGGAGGCGTCACTGCGTTCGGACAAATCCACATATGCTACACCATATCTGCTAAACAGATGCCTGACAGCAGCATACCCCAGTGTGCTTGTCAGAGGCCTGGAGTGCATGCTTATATATCTGTGTAACTATAAGAATGGAAACTGTAACAACAACACAGCAATGTCCGTGTAACGTGGCTGCCTCCAGCGCCTGTCTGTGACACAGAAGGAGAAATAACAACAAATGGCAACAACAACAATTATACTGACTTCACAAAAAGTTAAGGACCACTTCATAAAAGCAGGTTCTGTTGGGTTTTTAAAAAATGCTAAAAAAACAACTGAAAGATAATTTCATTCATGCAGGTCATGCTACGGTCTACCAATGGCTTCTCACTGAATACAGAAATAGGTGTTTAATACACACCTGGCCCCTCACTGAATACAAAAACTGGTGTTTAATACACACCTGGCCCCTCACTGAATACAGAAATAGGTGTTTAATGCACACCTGGCCCCTCACTGAATACAAAAACTGGTGTTTAATGCACACCTGGCCCCTCACTGAATACAAAAACTGGTGTTTAATACACACCTGGCCCCTCACTGAATACAAAAACTGGTGTTTAATACACACCTGGCCCCTCACTGAATACAAAAACAGGTGTCTAATGCACACCTGGCCCCTCACTGAATACAAAAACAGGTGTCTAATGCACACCTGGCCCCTCACTGAATACAAAAACAGGTGTTTAATGCACACCTGGCTCTCACTGATTACAAAACAATTGTTTAATACACACCTGCACCTTGAAAAATGCGTTTGAAAAATTCAATGTTTCTACCCCCAAAATTACTGTTATCCAGTGGTTTATAAACAATACCTGCGCATTTTCATTGTAAAAAAAATTGCAAGAAAGCACATCTGATTATGAGTGATGATTACTACATTTGCTGCATACACCAACGTTTGCGAAAAATTCAGCTTAATTCCACATGTCCCCCTCTCCCCCCCATTCTCCCCCCCCCCCTCCCCCCACCAAAAAAAAAGGTGTGGAAGTCCCAAGTTTTTTTTTTCAACTTTTTGTGAACCCTGTAGTACCATAGAATCATCTGTTGCTGAGTTGGTATTTTATTTTTTATTTATTTATTTTTTTTAAGAACCGATATTCATTGAATGCACAATTTTTGTTCTCCAAAAATTTACCTTTCATTCTGATGGCTGATGCTCAACAACAATGGTGAAAAGAAGTCGGTGATAAAACATTCTAGAGATTTTGCTCAGATAGTTATGTTTGCTGATGAACATGAAGGAAACACAGTTCCATGAGGCATGGATATTGTGACAACATATTCAGTCACTTCGTTACTATGCTTGTCCTCCTTGTCACAAGTTTGTGTGCATCAGTGTGTTGTGTGCATCAGTAAGTGTGTTGTGTGCATCAGTAAGTTCACATTACAACCTCTCATCTTGAGGTAAAGGGCAGGGGCACGGC
The DNA here is from genome assembly GCF_041734735.1 of Babylonia areolata. Lineage (NCBI taxonomy): Eukaryota > Metazoa > Mollusca > Gastropoda > Neogastropoda > Buccinidae > Babylonia > Babylonia areolata. Next base: position 44,487,410 of record NC_134882.1, on the reverse strand, counting down.
AACAAGGAGGGAGGATTTGTGTGTGTGTGTGTGTGTGTGTGTGTGTGTGTGTGTGTGTGTGTGTGTGTGTGTGAAGATGGGGTGATAGGGACTGAAATAAGACAAATATTTAATGTTAACTATAGGGACAGAAATACTTAATATCAACTACAAGGACAACATATTTAATGTTAACTATGGGGACAGAAAGATTTACCATTGGAGCCAGAAAGATTTAATATTAACTACAGGGACAGAGATACTTAACCTTAACAACAAGGACAAAAATATTTACTGATTACATGTAATTTAATTTTTTTTGAGATGTCAGCTAAGTACTTAATCTCTCTCTCTCTCTCTCTCTCTCTCTCTCCCCAACACACACACACACACAAACACACACATACTACCTGAGAACACTCATCAATGACGACCAGCTCAAAGTGGTTCTCCTCCAGAAGTTTCAGTGGGGAGTCCGCAGAGGCAGAGGTCAAGGTCACAAGCACCACGTCAGCATGACTAAGGATTTCACGGGTGGCGGCCTCTTCACGCTGACGCACTTCACGCCTCAGCTGTTTCATCTCTTCACGGATACCTGATCGACTCTGGCCACGTTTGCCTTTCAGCTGTCCCTACAGTACACCAAATATGAAAAAAAGTTAAAATAATCCCATTTTGAAAAAAAACCCAATAAACTTGGAAGCTTTACAAGCATGCAATGCAGCATACCTTAACAAAGCAAAAAATAAAAAAAAGAAGTCTGAAAAACAGACAATTTGCAAATTCATGAGAAATGGACAAAAATCTCATGCTTTTGGTGTCCGGTAAGTAAATCCATAGATCCTGCATGATAATGTTATTGTTTCAAATATCTGATTATGGTTTTCTTTCAAACATTACTACAGAACGTGCTAAAGTACACTAACATGACTAATCAAAATACCAACCAATCATCAAAGTCATGGTAGTAATGGTTAAAGCTTTGCACTCCATCAGTCAGTACAGCACCACTGCAGTTTCTGTGGACCAGCCCTATAACAGCTAAGTGTGCTGTCTAAGCCAAACATCATACACAAAATGCACAAGTCATCAAAAACATGCTCAATTCCCTTGAAACACTGGTGGACAACATGGAGGCTGAAGCTACTGAGCTGAAAGCACCGAATGCGAAAATGAGACTGGATGTGCCCACTGCAGTATGAAAATACCCGTACATGGTTCAAGGGTAGCAACCAGGTATTACGAATACATCAGTACTCAAGGTACCAAGTGTTAAATGGGGGCTCACTTTACATTCTGAGACCCAGTTACTTACTTAATGTCCATTATGACCTCTGGCATGTAAGGCAGCAATGAAGACAACCACTTGTTGTTTTGGGTCAGTCTACAAAGGGTACCCTGTGCTTTAGGGTTTCCAGTTCGTTGGCTGTTCTGTGCCAGGTGTTCTTTGGCCTTCCTCTCTTACGTCTATCTCCTGGTGTCCAGTGCAGGGCTGTGTGGGTGATGTCACCTTGCTCTCTTCACATGATGTGTCCAATACTGTTTCCATCACTTCTCATGATGATGTTTTCCACATTCTTCTTTAGATTGCACACAGAAAGTAGTTGTTGAGATGGTATTGTGCGAAAAGATTCATAACAGTCTTTGGATATTTTTCGTGTGGAAGGTTGACAACTTTGTCAGATCACTTCAGTACCTACAGCATTCTGAGCAAAAGAGCAGTCTGGAAAGTACACAACTCTGGAACATTATCAGTCCCGTATTGGTGCTGTACTGGAGGGATCTCCACACATTGTTCAATATTATGAAGGTAATTCTGGCCTTGCTCTTGATGTCGGTGCCTGCTCCATGACATCTGAGAGTGCTGCCCAGGTGCACAAACTCTTCATTTGTGGACATACCTGTTCTGAGACCCAGTAACCCAACTCAAACATTCTCCAGCCATGACAACCACTACTGTAATATATTCTGTGTAATCTGTGTATGAGTGTGGATCACAAATCTAGATCATAGTTAGTTTCACAGAAGCATTTATAGATACAGCGGTTGGTAAGCCAAGGGAGCCTAACTCTTATCCAATTCCGGGGATGTTACTAAAATGTACTGTGGATTCAGCAACAGGGTTTGTTGTCAAATAAATAATATCTGGATTGTTGTCAAATAACTAATATCTGGATACATACATACATACATATATATATATGCTACAACCACCACACTTACCAGCAGATTGCTGAGGTCACGTCGAGCATCAGCGGCCAGTGCAGTCTGGTCGTTGGCAGACACCATGGCGTCCAGGGCGAAGGGGGCGATGTGGGGCAGGAGGCGGGCGGGGTGACCGATGCGAACAATGCGTTTGTGGCGCACGCCCAGTCGCTCCACCATGTTGTCCACCGCCACATTGGACGGGGCCAGAGCCAGCACCTCAACACGCATGACATGGATTTTAACGCTCTTGCCGTACCATGCAACTTTATCCGGTAGTTTTAGTTTTTGAGCTTCCAGTG
>NC_134882.1:44477424-44479924 GCF_041734735.1 Babylonia areolata | reverse complement strand
TATAGTATATATATCATTCTCACACAAACTACAAGGCACGAAGACTGACACAATAAAAATTTTTTAAAATTACCGGGAGTGAAGTTGTGTGAGGGCAGGTCTTTGCCTGGCCAATATGGCTGAAAGGTAACCACAGTGCGTCCATACAGTCCAGTACCACGTTCCGCCAGTCGCAACTTGATCAGACACACCCCACGACGCTGCAGTTCCTTGGCTGGAAGCTGCTCAGTCAGAACTCTGCAACATTTCAATATCTGTCATCCGTCAGTTTTGACACATACATGTATGCGAAGAATCTGCATCTTATCTCACACACATGTATGCAGACCACAGACCTACATCTTAATTCTTATCTTACAGTACACACAATGAGCCAAGTCAGTAATGCAGTGTTCGAAACATGCTGCATTTGCTAAGGGCTGAACAAAACGAGTTTCAGGTGGCAATATCCAGAATCTTTATTTATTACGCAAGCTATAATTAGTATAAAGGCCAGCAGAACATTTTCGTATCAAAAGTCTCCAATTCTAAAATCTAATGTAAAAAATTGGGGGTGGGGTGGGGTATTGTGTTTTTTGTTGTTGTTGTTGTTGTTTGTTTGTTTTGTTTCTTGTTTATTCCACACATACAACACACACACACTCTGGAATGGAGGTGGAGGGGGGAGGGGGTAAGGGGAATGAATGAATGAATGAATCTTTATTTTCCAACGGTGAAGATATTAGTTAGCACTTTGGCCGACTTGCACATCTGCCGTTGTTCTAAGAGACACACAAACATGTACGCATATAAACGTAGTTATACTGAATACTTAATACATGTATAATGTACGAGTATAACACAGCGTCAAACTGAGAGACACAACATCGCTCACATCTTGTACGGAACGGAAGCGAGTAACACACACATGCACACACACACACACACACACACACTAACACACCCCCAGGGAAAAACAACAACAAAACCCTAGCATGAATGCTACACATGAATGATTCAAGTGAAATTAACACAGAAAAGTAACGATAAAATTTTAAACACAGATGTAAGAGACATAAAAGGCAGCAAATAAGGAGACGGGTAATAGGGATATGGACAGATAGACACATTAAGTGAAAGACAGAGAGAGGGAGAGACAAAGGGGAGAGAGAGACACAGACAGACAGACAGACAGAGATGTAAAGATATGTCAGTGCGGAGGGGGAGGTTGTGGGAGGGGTGGGGGGGTGGAGGGGGGGGGGTTGAAAATTCTAATTGATAAGAAATAAAATGTAAATTTTGAATAATGTCCAAACTGGACAAATTACTAAGACTCAGAATGGCCATGAAGTTAAGGAAAAGTGTATAAAGGAACAACTCAGTAGTTGTCTTTTCAGTGGATATGTGGCAGATTGATAGATAGATCTATAGATTGACAGATCAACAGACTGATAGATAGATCTATACATAGATACATACTAAAATAGATACTGAGATGGACAGATACTACGATAGAAATGATAGACATCAGCTCAGTTATATACTTGTGTGTGTATGTGTGTGCGTGGATGGGTTTTCTGAATGTGTCTTGACCATTGTTTTGATGTAACAGTACACAGCCTATTCTAGAGTATCAAGTGCCCCCCCATAAAAATACTTCAACTGATTTTGACATTTGCATCTATTGTGACGCCCCTCCCCTCTCTCTTCCCTGTAAGTTAACATTTTGTAGCCTCTCACTGCCTCATTTGTAGGATGGGTGTACGCCAAGCATTTTCTCCTACTTCCCACACCAATGTTTCTTTTTTTTTCTTCTTTTTTTTTCTCTCTCTCTCTCTCATTTTTTTCGGCATATGCTTTAATGCCTCTATCTCTGATACTGAAACTGAGTTTTACTGACCAAGTAATAATTATCTTGTTGACACACTCGTCAGAATGACTTATCCGTCTGACCGAGTAGCATGTACCTTGTTGTAGACAAACACCCTAATTAAACGGAATTATATCCAATGGTAACCGGTAAGTTTAACTTAATCTGAATGTTAAAGGAAGGAAACTGGTAAAAACCTTGTTTCTTCAATTTCTGCATCCCGTTCTTTCTCAAGAAGTTTGCGACTGCGGGTTACGAAGTCTTCAACTGACATTTTCGAACACTCAGTTGAAAATTCTGAATGTGTCAAAATTCTCAGAAGACAATTCCACAAAAAGTTGTTCTAGAGTTCCGAAGCGTCAGAAAGACACCTTGTTCATGAGCAAGTTGTGAAAATGAAACTAGTGCACACGTCTTTCGAGGATTCCATGACAGCAGGAAAGTAGAAAATACAGGGAGATCACTCTTTCACTTCACGTCATTCACAGGGACATGAGTTATCTTTTTACCGCAACCATGGCTCTTGCTGTGTGTGTGTGTGTGTGTGTGTGTGTGTGTGTCTGTGTGTCTGTGTTTCTGTGTGTGTCTGTGTGTGTGTTGCATTGATGGGTGAATGAACGGAGTTATTATGTGTTGCGTGGCCTGCTGGTG
>NC_134882.1:44467424-44472424 GCF_041734735.1 Babylonia areolata | reverse complement strand
GGGATCGGAGGTTAGAGCAGACTTGATGAACGGTCACTTGACACACAACCGACAGACCTGGAGTAAACGTGTGAACTTTTTTTTATGTGCGGAACCATAATGACTCTTCACAGAGTTGAGGGAGAAGAAGATGATGATGAACGATCAGCGAGGAGGGAGGGGGATGGGGAGATGGTCATAGACGTGGGCGTGTCTTTGAAAATTTTACAACCGGGTTTCATCTGCCACAGTCTAGCAAGCTGGTACGGTGACAGCAGATCCTTGGGTCGTAGGTGTTCTTCTCCCACATGGATGGCTGACCAGGTAACGAGCTGTCAGTCATTGTTTGTGGTCTGAGTTACCCTTACAGAATACAGGGTATTATATCATCTCCGAAGAAAAGAATAATTCGTGATGTAAAATTCATAACAATACACGAGAATCACAGATTCAATGTATCACATATAAAAGACATAAAACCGTGAAATGTGGACTTAAAGTAAACCACAAATACAATAATCGCAGACGTCCACATGAACAGGAGAAAATCAAGTGGACATAACACCATAGCGGCCTGCCCCGTGTGTGGCGCCAACAATAGTAACGATTCATCGTCAACACAAAACCAAGTGTGGGAATTGTGGATTTATTTAGACTGTCAAACGCTCTCTCTCTTTCTGTGTGTGTGTGTGTGTGTGTGTGTGTGTGAGAGAGAGAGAGAGAGAAAGAGAGAGAGAGAGAGAGAGAGAGAGAAGTACTGAAAGCACACCGTAACTACGGTAGGTGTTTAGTTAAGATTATATCACCACTAATGAGGAAAGGTAATGGCAGATCGAGACCTGTGTCGCAAACGATGACGATGTGAACATTGTCTGGGAACAGTGATCAACTCAGTCCTCGCAGACCTCTGAAACCTACGTGCATAATGCTCATGGAAAAACGCTTTTCGCTTTGTGTGCTTTATAATATCATACACCTAACAATTACTGTCAACACTAACTTGACAGACGTTTTTGACAGTGACAACAGCTCACGTTTAAACATTTCTTCTTGGAGTCTGCAAAATACCACAAATGCCAATCATGTCCGGCTTGCAGTGGAACCTGTGACCCAAAACACGCCTGATTTAAGTCCCCAAACACAGCAAAACATTAGAGACAGAGATGACGCTGCTGAAACAAAGAAAGCGACCATGAACGTTTCGACCTCTCCTGGGTGTCGAGGAAATATTGAAATTCAGGGTTTAAGTGGCGTCTTTCGTTTGGGTCAAGTGGTAAGTTTTCACTGGGAATGTACGTTCACGCTTCAAGTAGCACCCAACAAAATAGTGCGTTTTCAAATTGTTGAGTGCTGTGAAGGGACGAGTTTGGAAGTGTCAGACTATTTCAGTGTCATCAGAGAGAACAGGTTTTCTGTATCATGCAGTTTTTCCCCAACTTTTCGTTCCTTGTACAGCATGACTGGCACTGTTACAGTCCGAGTATCCTACACGTATAGCTTTTGGTCATGGTTTGATAGCTGCAAATCAAGGTCTTCTGATGGAGTACCGGAGAGAACGACCGCTTCTAAGGATGGAGCACGGGGGATGGCAAAGCAGTCTGGGGCTTTGGGGAGCACGATGGTGCCTGGGTTTGAATCAACGGGAACGGGGGAAATGCATCATCATCGATCAGGAGGGAACATGACAACACCTAGGTATGAATCAGCAACGAGAAAGTCTATGTCTATTTTCAGACATAACTTCATACTGCATTTCTCTGCTGTTAACCGGTCTGCGAGACATAAAGTAGAACTGGAACTCATTCATCTGTCTTCGTCTGCTGGTGAGTGTATTATTTAGAACACAGAACAGCTGTATCGTCTGCTGTGATAGATTTAGGGCCTATATGTACTGGTTTGTTTCATACGGTTTGGGAAATTAACCTCCCGTTTGTTTGTTTGATTGTTTCTTTTACCAGCCCCTCCCCCGCCTTCCCCTCCCCCCTCTCCCCCACTGTGTCTCTCTCTCACGTACCGTACTCAAACATAATGTCATTACATATCAGTTGTTACAATTAGACTACCCTCTCCCTCTACTCGTCCTCCCACCCGTTTCCCCATTATGTATGAATGCCCATAGCCAAAGCACGTTAACCCATCGTGAATCTTGACTCTATATACCTACCTACCTACCTACCTATCTGTCTATCTATCTATCTATCACATGTAAGCCTTCACACACAGTTTCACTCTTACACATGTGACACTCACGTATACACCGCATCCCCCCCCACCCCACCCACCCCCCCGACGCTCCCCCACCGCCACCCCACACACGTGAGTGGTCTACATTCAGGTTACTAGAACAATCGGCAGTTTTTTTGTGAACATTCTTCTGTTGCATTCTTTTCTTCGTAAGATAACGGTTACTCCAGTGGCTTGTATAGTCTAAATGTATATGACGTGAACTGAAAATTGACATCCACTGTATTAACTGACTGCCTAGGTTCAGGAGTAGGTAGAAAGGGTATATTTCATCGGGTTGATTTAGATATGTCACAGTAATTTTATTCACCAAACCCATGATTTAAATTGCGCTGCTCTGCTCCCGTGGCTCTCAAACAGATGAATCGAACTTATCTGCAAAAAGATGTTTACTCTGATGAAAACTTCTTCATTAGTGAAAGCCTTGTGGACTGCCATTTTGGTACCCGTGACCATCAAAACTGTCTTCCTGCACCCTGGATGAAAAATGAAGGTCATACATAATCAATTTTGTATATCCTGTCATCGGCCGTTTTCAGGTCAAAGCAGACTGCAGTAAAAGGTTATCGAATTAAAACGCATTAAAAGTTTAAAAAGCGACTGTATAGTCAATGGTAACATGTGGGATTTGAAACCCGAAGTGGTCTGTAGCCAGAATTCAGAAATGAGGCCAAATTTTACCTGACCTTGTAGAAACAACTTCTACGTGCTATGAAGAATGTTCATTAGAGATTTCCCCTGGCTCACTTCCCATGGACTGAACGAAACTTGGCACAGGTATCAGTATGTCTCTACATAAGTACCGCCACAGGTGACATACTTTTCCCATCGCTTTATGCAGCTGTGAAGACCTTGCCTGTAGAAGTCTTCAGGTTGCGACAGAAGCCACGATTTGACCTCGGAAATATGCGCTTGATTGTCTGGGAAGTCCTTGCCCTAAAAAATGACTTCATGGTTGGAAAGTGCTGAAAGTCAGATGGCGTGAGGTCGGAGGAATAAGGGGAAGGGGAAGGATTTCATATCCCCATGACCGTGCTTCCATCTGGGCAACATGCGAGTTGTGAACCGGGGCGTGGTCTTGTAGGAGGCGGACACCTTTGGTCAGCATGCCTCGCCTCTCAGTTTTGATGGCTATCACAATTTCTGCAGCAATGAAGCGAACTATGTCCTGGTAACTGTGGTACCCTTTGCCAGGAAATCCATCATCACTGATCCCGGCTGGTCTCAAAAGACCGTGAGTATGACATTACCCGCCGGTTGGACATGTGCCTTCTTCGGAGGCAGTGAGTCAAAATGCTTCCATTGCTTCAACTGGGTTTTAGTCTATAGATCATAGTGATAGACCCATGTTCCGTCCTGCATGATTAGTCTGTTGAAGAGGTCCTCCTGGTTTTCCTGGCACACTGCCAAAAGAGCCTGGGAGCACGTGACTCGTTCCTGCTTCTAGAAAGGTGTGAGCAACTGGGGAATCCATCGTGCAGACAACTTCCACATGTGTAAATGGTGATGGATGATTCTTTCCACAGACCCCACACTGATCTTGACATATTGAGCTAGTTGGCGAACGGTTATTCGGTGATCCTCCAAAATGGCATCCTCCGCTAACCGGGTGTGTCTTCATCAATGGCGGACTGTGGTCGCCTGGGAATGGGAGCCGTTTCCAAAGAAGTCCGACCACACTTGAAACGACGATGCCAGTGTTTGACAACGTCATACGATGGGGCATCCTCCCATCAGTCTCTTTCATCTCATAGAACGTGGCCTCTCAAGTACAGAAACTGTACTGCATTCAACTGGCTCCATTATCACACCTTACTCCACCGCAGCACCTGTAATAGAGAAACTGTTTTGAGCTCAGAGATGCAAATTATCACGTGAACTATATGTATTATCATACATGTGCAACTTAAGCCTTCTGCGATAACCGGAATTAAGTCAAGGGAAATTTTTAATGAACATTCCTCGTGTTTGGAATTTTATTGGACTGGTGAGATCTTTGTTAGCTTCGTCAAATTTTGGAATAGGTATGGTCAGAGTGTCAAACTAGGGTTGGGAAACAACATTATTGTACTGATATGATTTGAATTTCAAGGAACGTTTATGGACAGGTTTATGGAAGATGGTTAGGTAGGTTGTTATGGGTTTCATCAGCAGCTGTGGAGTCATTGCAGGCGTTGAGAGCCGGTGTAATTTCAACAATGGAGGAGGGGAGACATTGTTAGATTCCAGGCTGTCAGATTACAAATCACGTGGTCCTTTTGTTGTTGTTTTTTAAGTAGCAGCAGTTGGTATAAACCTTGAGCATGACCTTGATAACAAAATATTGAAGATGATAACACAGTTGTTGTTACAGAGGGTATTTACAGATACCAGAATAGGGCGGATCCACAAGTGCTGCTCTTTCACTTGATGACACAAAATTGAGGATGACGACACAATCCTTGTTGCGCAGGGTATAAAAAAAAGGGTTTGACGGCCTGGGTTCTTTCAAAACAAGATACAAGAACATGAAGAAAAAATTATGAACCCACTTGGGAGAGGAGAAGTTGAGTACTTCGACTCCTGCTGCTATTTCCAGTTGCTTTGAAGACTCTACGAGTCGAAGTACTCAATTTCTCCTCTCCCAAGCGGGTTCATATTTTTTTCTTCTTGTTTTTTGTATCTTGTTGCACAGGGTATTTACAGACGCCAGGATGGGACGTGTCCACACAGCTGCCTTCCTTCATGAGGAGCTGTGTCACGCTGACCCGGCCCACTCATCACATTATCTTCGTCAG
>NC_134882.1:44457424-44464924 GCF_041734735.1 Babylonia areolata | reverse complement strand
ACATATTCTATTCTATTCTAAACTCAGGACTCATCATTGACTTCACAGTCCCTTAGAAACTCAGGGCTCATTATTGACTCTACAGTCCATTAGAAACTCAGGACTCATCATTGACTCTACAGTCCATTAGAAACTCAGGACTCATTATTGACTCCACAGTCCATTAGAAACTCAGGACTCATCATTAACTCTACAGTCCCTTAGAAACTCAGGACTCATCATTGACTCTACAGTCCATTAGAAACTCAGGACTCATCATTGACTCTACAGTCCATTAGAAACTCAAGACTCATCATTGACTCCACAGTCCCTTAGAAACTCGTCGCCTCTTTGTCAGTCGTACGGAGAGTTAAACCTACGTGAAATGTGTTCTAAGGATAATAGGTTTTCAAATGCACAAGACCTATTTTGCTGTCTTTTTTCAGTGTATAGACAATGACAAACGCTGTGATGGATACAAGGACTGCATGACAAACCTTGATGAGGTGGACTGTGCTTTTGGGGATTACGTGTTTTCTAACGTCATACTCCCAGCCGTGGTCAACTTCGACAAGCCAGGAGCATTCAGCGTAACCCCCTTACCGAGAAACAGCACTAAGTGTCCAGACACCCACTTTCAGTGTCATAATGATGGGTACTGCCTACCTGTCTACGTCAGGTGTAATGACGTCAATGATTGTCCAGGTCATGAGGACGAAGCTGAGTGCCATAATTACATGTGTCCAGGGTTTTTCCGATGTCGTGACAGTGATAAAACTGTCTGTGTGCACGTTGACCACCTATGTGATGGCCTGCCACAGTGCCCCATACACGACGATGAACTGTTGTGTAATCTGATTTGTCCTGAAGCATGCATTTGTTTCGGCTTGGCTTTCACATGCACGCAGACCTTTAACGTTAACTCATTCTCACAGCTGCGCTATCTGGAAGCCAAGGGCAGCGGACTGGATCAGACTGACGTTGCAGATAACCTCATGCTGATCCACCTGGGTGTAGAGGCATGTGGATGGAAAAGCTTAACAAATCTCGTATTACCCAATCTGCACAGTCTGGACCTGAGCCATAATCTATTCCGTTCTGTCAACTTCAGCCACCTTGCAAGAATGTGTCATCTTCGAAGCTTGAATTTGGCAGGAAATCCCGTCTCTGGTAGTGTTTTTGATGTTTCCCCGAAGTTTATACTCATATCATTCATAGTTTTCAATTTTTCCCGAGTTCAAGCAGAGTCTCTCAATATAAGTGTCTTGTCAACTGTCATGCCCAACTTGCAAGTTTTAGATTTGTCTTGGAATAACATAAAGTCACTGAAGGGACGAGACCTGTTTCAAACCGTTCGTGTTTTGGATTTATTGGGTTGCCCAATATCTGACTTCAGCCCACACATCATGAAAAGCATGACCAGTCTCGAGTATGTTTATGCACAAAACTTTAAGTTGTGTTGTTCTGTTGTTTTACCAGACATCTTCAGAGGTAAATGCTTGTCCCCGTCTGATGAAATTTCATCATGTGCTGACTTACTGAAATCTGTGGCTTACCGTTGTGCCCTTGCTTTGTTTGCTGTATTTGCTATTTGTGGGAACTTTTTTGGCTTCGTTTATCGTCTGTATGTTTTACTTAAAGGCACCAACACTGGTTTTGCTGTCTTTGTCCTTCATCTGTGTGTTTCAGATCTTTTGATGGGGATTTATTTAGTATTCATTGGAGTGGCTGACCAGATTTATGCTGGTATCTATCTTTGGAATGATATTGCCTGGAAAACGAGTCCGTTTTGTACAATTGCAGGTTTCTTGTCGTTTCTGTCGTCTGAGGTTTCTGCATTTCTCGTCTGTCTCATCACTTTTGATCGATTTCTTGTGCTCCACTTTCCCTTCAGTCAGATCCGATTTGGAATCACATCAGCTCATAGAGCCTGTATCACCATATGGACAGTAGGACTCATCCTGGCTGCTGTGCCTCTGCTTCCTGCAACGTCACATTGGGAGTTTTACCAGCAGACAGGTATTTGTATTCCCCTGCCAATCACTAGAGCTGACTTTGCTGGTCACACTTACTCTTTCAGTGTCATGGTAATTTGTAATCTGGTCCTCTTTCTCCTGATTGCAATGGGCCAGTCTCTCATTTACTGGTCAGTCAGACGTAATGCTATGTCTGAGCAGGTAACAAAGACGAAGAACACAGGTGGCGACAGCGTTCAGTCCAAAGAAGCAGCCATCGCCAGGCGTCTGCTCACCATTGCCATGTCCGACTTTCTGTGCTGGTTTCCTGTTGGTCTGTGTGGGGTGTTGGCAGCCATGGATGTCATCATTCCAGGAGAGATTAATGTCGCCATGGCTATTTTTGTCTTGCCGCTTAACTCAGCGCTCAACCCATTCCTCTACACTCTCAATGTTATATTGGAGAAACAAAGGAAGGCAAAAGAACTCCGTTTTCTTCATATGTTACGTGCTCAGCAAAAACGATAACACTTTGTGCACATCCAAGTGAACCTCTGGACCGAACTGGCTCTTGAAACCCTGCTCACATCACATGTGATGAACACATGTGCCTAGGTGAATAATCCATGAAATGCACTGAAATATATTTGTATTTGCATTGTTCTTGCTTTCTTTCCTCTCTCTTTGTACGCTTTTAAACTGAACTCTATGTATCAACTTGCTTCTGTTCAATCCTGTAGGCATCCCATATACTCCACATTGTACATTATATTACATACAATACACGCGACCACACACCACATATACACAGGGACACACAAAGACTCCAGGTTTCCTTAAATCATTGTCACTGCTTTGCCAGTCTCAGCTTCATGAAGATTTTTAAAACACAGAAAAAAGCCATGTGAGCACATAGAGAAGAAAATAGAAAATAAGAGAGTATCCGAATTGTCCAATCGTCAGCCTCCAAGGCACAGTGTTTATCGTCACGGAGTAAGGTCTGGAAGATCATGAGTTCGATCCCTTATCAGCCACGCAGGTGTAAAGCGTTGGCATCTCAGCCATGCGACAATAAAGTGGTGGTATCTCAGCTATGCAGTTCTGTAAAGTGCTGGCAGCTCAACTATACAAGTGTACAGTGCTTATATTTTAGATCTGCATATTCAAAAAAACGTTTTATATTTCAAGAGGGAATGAAAGTGATGGATTCTGAAAGTGATGAATTCTGTCTTTATCCAGTATCAACTACGCTTCGACGTTTTGGGATTCAGTAAGCAAGTATTTATTTGTACGGTTCACTGATATCCATAAAGGAGCCAATAAACTAACCATAGACAAACTTCAACATTGACAGAAAAACAGACATGTATCCTCCCACTCAAGTGCAAAGTGTTGTTCAGTAAAGAACTTTTCATGAACCAAATCGTTTTTGGAAACGCTACATTCTATCTGACAAATTTGTTTACTTTTGATAATTATCGACATTCACATAAGATAAATCTCGAATTCACTAAGATTATTTTATGCAAATCGAGCATTGCATATTCAGGGGGTTGGTTATGGAATCATATCCCAGAGAAACTAAACAAATCATTAAATTTTCAAAAATTCAAATCGAACTTTCGTAATGTTGACGCCCTTTTATCTTAAAATGTACTGATCAAGGTTCAATATCATCATTATAATTTATGTTCGCGTTAATATCTCTTCCACTGTTTTCTCTGCCTGTCTCTGTCTGTTTCTCTGACTGTTCCTTTCTGTCTCTGTCTCTGTCTCTGTCTCTCTGTCTCTGTCTCTCTCTGACTGTCTCTCCTGCCCTGTAGTTCTCTCCTCATGAGATGTTCTCAAACATGTTGTACATAGATAGCAAGTCCTGTTGAGCGGGACGCATGTCCATACCACTTCATTTTCAGTTTCTTGACGACTGTGAGGAGGTCCTATTGCTTGTTGGATCTTTCTACGGATCTCTTTGTTACATGATCTGTGTAGCGGATGCTCATGATACTGCTGTGGTATCTCATTTCGGTTGCCATGATCTTTCTTTGCACGTCTCCTGGGAGAGTCCAAATCGCAGGCTCAGAGGAAGACTGACAAGGTAAAGGCACGCAGAGTGATGTTCTTGCCTCTCTAGATGGTTTGAAACTTTGCTGTCGCGGCTGTTTGTGCATTCCTAGCCACGATATCAGGTTTTGAGCCTTCATCCAATATGATGGAGCAAACGTATTTTGAATTGCTTCACTGTTTCTAAACTTGTCCTGTCAAAAGTGGTACCTAGAGTGCTGTAGGTCATGTTTAGTCTTTTCGGAGATTGATTTCCATGCCAAATGAAGAGGCCGCTTCGTCCAGATGTTCCGCCATGGTCAATTCATCTTCGCTCCCTGCAAGACCATCAATATCATCCGCAAAACGCGAATTGGTGATTGTTCATACCCCAGTGGAAACTGTACCTTCCAAGACATCTTCCATTGTCACACAGTCGCATTCACTCAGCTGAAGCTCACAAGACGTGTAGACTCGCACACAACGCTCACTTTTTGTGCTGTCCCATCATCTGCGCCGTTTCACAACGCTTACATTCTAACCAAGGGATAAACAACAGGACACATTAAGAGACTTCTTTCTAATTATCACGAAGTGTAAAGAAAGCAATATACCACATTTTCCCTCTAGGGATTAATCCTATCAATAGTTCACTCCACGGACTAACAACCACGAAGGTTTCATTCTCCCTTACACTGTCAGGTTAGGTTTTAATAATGTTCTTAAATTTTTACATATCAAATTCCATTGGTTTCCCTCCGCTGTCATTCGGTACATTAGAGCATTCCTTGTTGGGCGTTTTATCGGCCGAATAACTTTGTCACGAAACAGGCGCTGAGGATCCTGTGACATCCTCAGAACCTGACTTTAGTTAACCCACAAAAAAATACTTACATGTACTTCCACTTTGTAGGATTCTCGTCTCGCCTCACCAGTGTTCTCAAAAGTAGATTATGAAAAAAGGAACAACACTGAATGTACCTATACTTCAAGACAAGGTTTCCTTCAGCTTGGCAGTCCCAACAGCAAGGACTTACATTCTCTGTTAGAATGCCAAGTTTCCCATGACACATTAAACCCCAAGGTCCATCTATCCCACACCATTCTCAGATTGTCAAGTGTCCCATGACATATGAGACCCACGGCCCTATCTATCTACTGGCTTACTCCTGTGACCTACACCTTCTTGTGCCCAGAGATGGAATGACAATACTTTTGGTGCATTGCCCAACACATTAATTCGTGAACAAATATTCACCAAAGCACCTAAAGCATGTACATCACTAACCTTTCACCACAAATAGAGTTTTGATTAAGCTACAGTGGTATAGCCAAACCATACACAATATAGAATAGAATGTCTTTATTACCAAGTGTACCAGGGTCACAAGGAATATTGGGGGGATAGTACATAACAAGGTACGAACATAAATCGGAAATCATACACAAACACAGATACAGTAGAAATTAGGATATATACAAGTGCAGATCAATATAAAAACTTGTGCATACTCACACATGCACGCACTGCATACACACACACACACGCGCGCGCGCGCGCGCGCGCGTTTGAACAGAAGCTGCATGTCACATGTGGATGGGGCTGATGACTAGATCTTCAGGTAGATGGTTGTTGATTGCACAATTCTATTTATCATACTGGATTTGTTCGAGAGACAGGGCATTGACTGCTTTCGGGAAAAAGCTGTTGGCGATGCGATTGGTTTTTGTCGTTATACTTCTGTACCGTCGACCAGAAGTGAGCATCTCGAAAATCCCCAAAGCTGGATGTGATTCGTCCTGGCCGATTGATTTTGCTGTTTTGAGTGGCCGCTTATAACATATGTCTTCTAGAGAAGGTAGATCATCCCCGGTAATGTTCCCTTCACAAGCAGGCAACACTATCATGACATCAACTCGATGTTATGACATCCATTATCCTCTCTAGAAAGACACTGAAAAGGGTGGGTGACAGCAGGCATCCTTAATGCACTCCAGATTACTCTCAAGTTGAATATCTGTATGATGGTGTTCCGCCCTGCCCTGAAACCTGGTTGTTCTTCAGCAATAATGGCCTCTGCTTGAGATTTCTGAGACTGTTTAGTAAGTGTTTAGTATAGCTTTGCTTGGATGGCGTATCAAGCTGATGATACAATAGTTCTGGCATAGCTGAAGACAGCCTTTCTTGGGCAGGGTGATGAAAAGTGACTGTGTCCAGAGTGTTGGCCATATTCCAGTGCTCCAGATCTTATTGCAGATGGCAGTGAGAGCAGTGATCATTGCCACTCCTCAACAACTTGAGTTCTGCAGATGTTGTCGATTCTTGATGACTTTCCTTGTTCCATTGATTTGACTGCTTCTTTCACTGCCTTGCGTGGGATGGAATGTGTGTCGCCTTATGGTCTTGGCTGCGGTCAATTTAGTATTGCTGGTGATTATATAGTTCTGAGCAGTGTTCTGTCCATCTGTCTTGCCACACCTTTTCTTCGGTAGGGCACCTCTCTGACTTGCTCTGGAAACTTGTAGGTCTCTCCTGAACCTCTCCACTATCCTCGTGGAATAAAATTCGTTTCATTTCGTTTCGTGTAGTTTTACTTCTGTATCAAAACTTGATAACTGGTCTTTGCAACAAAACGGAATGTGTAAAGTAGTGAAGCAATTGTTGTTTTCGTTGTTGTTTTGCTCTCAAAGCTGGAATACCTAAGGCCCAGGAATCCTGTCTGTCCGAAGTGTGGGCACGAGAGACTGGAATATGTGTCCTACCTCATCCTGCACTTTGTGACGAACAGTGACCATGGCTTGCATGTCCCCATATTTCTTCTTGATGTATATCCAGCATTCGTAACTGTGGCTATTCGAATGGCCGAAGGATGACGTCGCTGTGTAATAATGCAACGTGTAGAGCAATCCCACATAACGTCTTTGTGCACTCCTTCGCTGTGCAGAGCACAGTCACACGACGTCTTTGTGCAATCCTTTGCTGTGTAGAGCACAGTCACATGACGTCTTTGTGCAATTCTTCGCTGTGTAGAGCACAGTCACACGACGTCTTTGTGCAATTCTTCGCTGTGTAGAGCACAGTCACATGACGTCTTTGTGCAATCCTTCGCTGTGTAGATCACAGTCACATGACATCTTTGTGCAATCCTTCGCTGTGTGCAGAGCACAGTCATAAAGCATGACACATATTCCTGTGACCTTTGACATTCTTTTGCTACTTTTCTTTGTTCGAGACAATATAGTCAAATGAAAGTCCCACAAAGTGTACAGAATACCATAAACCTGCAAGCATGGTAAATCGTGTTATGTGTACTGATGTACCACAAAATGTACAGAGTACCATAAAACTGACAGACATAGTGAATGGTATTATGCGTACTGATACACCAAAAAGTGTACAGAATACCATAAAACCTACAGGCATGGTGAATGGTATTGCGAGCACTGACCTTGTAAATTTCCAGCTCACAGAACATTCGTAATCTGCAGTAATCAGAAATTATACAGGTCAGATGGGTGGCTGATC
>NC_134882.1:44442424-44454924 GCF_041734735.1 Babylonia areolata | reverse complement strand
TCCCACACCAATGTTTCTTTTTTTTTTCTTCTTTTTTTTTTCTCTCTCTCTCTCTCATTTTTTTCGGCATATGCTTTAATGCCTCTATCTCTGATACTGAAACTGAGTTTTACTGACCAAGTAATAATTATCTTGTTGACACACTCGTCAGAATGACTTATCCGTCTGACCGAGTAGCATGTACCTTGTTGTAGACAAACACCCTAATTAAACGGAATTATATCCAATGGTAACCGGTAAGTTTAACTTAATCTGAATGTTAAAGGAAGGAAACTGGTAAAAACCTTGTTTCTTCAATTTCTGCATCCCGTTCTTTCTCAAGAAGTTTGCGACTGCGGGTTACGAAGTCTTCAACTGACATTTTCGAACACTCAGTTGAAAATTCTGAATGTGTCAAAATTCTCAGAAGACAATTCCACAAAACTTTGTTCTAGAGTTTCAAAGTGTCAGAAAGACACCTTGTTCATGAGCAAGTTGTGAAAATGAAACTAGTGCACACGTCTTTCGAGGATTCCATGACAGCAGGAAAGTAGAAAATACAGGGAGATCACTCTTTCACTTCACGTCATTCACGGGACATGAGTTATCTTTTTACCGCAACCTTGGCTCTTGCTTTGTGTGTGTCTGTGTGTGTCTGTGTGTGTGTGTGTGTGTGTGTGTGTGTGTGTGTGTGTGTGTGTGTGTGTGTGTGTCTGTGTCTGTGTGTGTGTTGCATTGATGGGTAAATGAACGGAGTTATTATGTGTTGCGTGGCCTGCTGGTGCTACCATTTTTCTTCAAGGAAAGAACTTTGTCAAGTTTTGTTTCAGTATCATTGATTTCACAATTCCTTTGATTCTGGTACTCAGTTAGTCATGCAATGAAATTATCATTATTGACGCATTCACCCACGTTACCATTGACTTTAATTTCGAAGTGTCAAAGCCTCTCTCTCTCTCTCTCTCAAATCTGGTATAATATTGTCACTGACAATCCTTACAAACTATGTCGAAATGCGTCAATCAGTTGATAACGTATCACGCCATATAATATTATTTCAGAGATTTTCTCTTTACAGTGGACACAAACAAACGAAATCAAACTCTAGTCTGGTCACGTCTACGATTTTGTATACTTACATGTATTACAAATTGTGAACCACCCTCACCCAACTCTTTTTTTTTTTTTTTTTCCTTCTTCCTTTTTCCCCACACTGGCATATTTTTACATCTCTGTCTGTCTGTCTGTCTGTCTGTGTCTCTCTCTCCCCTCTGTCTCTCCCTCTCTCTGTCTTTCACATAATGTGTCTATCTGTCCATATCCCTATTACCCGTCGCCTTATTTGCTGCCTTTTATGTCTCTTACATCTGTGTTTAAAATTTTATCGTTACTTTTCTGTGTTAATTTCACTTGAATCATTCATGTGTAGCATTCACGCTAGGGTTTTGTTGTTGTTTATCCCTTGGTGTGTGTTTGTGTGTGTGTGTGTGTGTGTGTGTGTGTGTGTGTGTTAGTGTGTGTGTGTGTGTGTGTGTGTGTGTGTGTGTGTGTGTGTGTGTGTGTGTGTGTGTGTGTGTGTGTGTGTGTGTGTGTGTGCGCGTGTGTGCGTGTGTGTGTTACTCGCTTCCGTTCCGTACAGATGTGAGTGATGTTGTGTCTCTCAGTTTGACGCTGTGTTATACTAGTACATTATACATGTATTAAGTATTCAGTATAACTACATTTATATGCGTACATGTTTGTGTGTCTCTTAGAACAACGGCAGATGTGTAAGTCGGCCAAAGTGCTAATATCTTCACCGTTGGAAAATAAAGATTCATTCATTCATTCATTCTCTCTCTCTCTCTCTCTCTCTCTCTCTCTCTCTCTCTCTCTCTCTCTCTCTCTCTCTCTCTCTCTCTCTCTCCGCATAGTCAGTATCGAAAAAAACACTGTTACTCTGATGTCAATTTCACAGCTTATGCCAATGATTTTGTAGAAAGTTGGATGGTCGAGATTTTGTATTTCATGCCTTGTATAAAGCACAAATAAGCCCTGAATAACGAATACAAATGTGTGTGCGCGTGTTAACGTGAACTGACTCAGTTGTGAGCGTATGTGTGTGTGCCTGGTATTTAGACATAATTCCTAAGGTAACGTTGAATTGTCTACAACCAGCCTACCCTTTAGGCATGTATGAATGTGATTGTATATGTTAGCATTCATAGTCATGTTTTATACTGTTTTTCTCTCCCTCCCCCCCCCCCCACGCCCCCGCACCCCCACCTTTTTTATTTTATTTATATATATACTCTTAGCAATATGTTCAGTTCTATGGTTTTGTTTTTTGTTGTCGTTTTTCTTGTTTTACTCTCAGCAGAAGTGTTGATCAAAATTTCCCGGTCTCTGAATATCGCCATTATCTTTTATTCAGTTCATACATTGTCCCCCTTGCCAAGGCCGGGTAGTATTGTTAATGGCAATAAAACAATGTCGGCGCACATAAAGTGTCCACGGCACATGCATGGGATCCTTGACAAAAATTTTGCAGGGCGAAAGTCCACTTTGATATCTAAACAAAATGCAGTGATTTTGACAAAACATTCTACGCATTTGTCTGTTGTGGCTTCAAAACTCCCGTGCGCAGATTGTGACCCACAAGTTCTCACATCTCAGATGAAGCTGTATGCCCACGGTATTCAGTCTCAGATCTCACTACTTTGAATGTCTGTTTTAAAGCGTTAAGGATGTTGGCCGGTCGTGTTATATATTGTTAGATTGTGTGCGTGTAAAAAGTGATAAGCATGCTGGTGGTGATTTGTGTGTGTATGTGTGTGTGTGTGTGTGTGTGTGTGTGTGTGTGTTTGTGTGTGTGTGTGTGTGTGTGTGTGTGTGTGTGTGTGTGTGTGTCCCACGGTGTGTGTGTGTGTGTGTGTGTGTGTATGTGTGTCCCACGGTGTGTGTGTGTGTGTGTGTGTGTGTGTGTGTGTGTGTGTGTTCGTGTGTGCGCGGGTGTATTCTGTGTACACGTATGTATGTATGTATGTATGTATGTGCATGCATGTGCCTGTGTAGTGTGTGTTATGTGTAAACATATGTGTGTGTCGTGTGCGCACAAGTTTGTGCGCCGTGTGTGTGTGTGTGTGTGTGTGTGTGTGTGTGTGTGTGTGTGTGTGTGTGTGTGTGTGTGTGTGTGCAGTGTGTGTGTGTGTGTGTGTGCGAACGTGCATGTTTGTATGTTTACATAATTTATATCTGTATGTGACGACAGAAACAGACAGACATGGAGAGGAACATAAACAAAACGAACGCACTCATAATATCTATTGACAAGCATGCAACCACTCACAGTGTTCACATTGCTTCTGCCATACAATCCGAGCAATAAATCTTCCTTTAGTGCCATCAGTATCGCTATGCTGCACTGACAAACGGATAAATGTGAGTCATCTAGGTTCTAAACTTTGTCAGTTTCTCAAATATAGTCAGTGATTGCTTTTCAACTTCATTCATGTGATACAGGGTTACTTTGGCGTTCTGGAAGTTCGTTGTTGCACCCAAAGTTCTGAAATCGCCGGGGGGCGAAAAGTGTTAATTAAGTTTCGTGTTGTGAGACATGACAAACAAGTGTGTCAATTTTCTTTATTACACTAATATATGCACTGTAGTACTTAAACAGTCTGTTCCAGACCTTTCACCATTTAGTGATGATGTTTCAGTTTAGATCATGTCATGGCGTCAAAGTGTCTATATCTACTAGTAACACCACATTTGCTTAAAAACATTAAGGAATAGGGGTATGGGAAGCAGATACCTCATCTGTGTTTTGACGCAAAGTGTTGGTCAAGAATTGAGAGATATGTATAATCAAGAGTAGGCAAAGCTGAAATGACACAAAGCGAAATATACAATTAGATACTTAGGCATCCGTTAGAGCACAATAATTTTTAATAGTAAAAATGAAAGGTGTGTGTGTGTGTGTGTGTGTGTGTGTGTGTGTGTGTGTGTGTGTGTGTGTGTGTGTGTGTGTGTGTGTGTGTGTTCTGTCATCAATGCATTTAACTGTCAAATTTGTGTGAGCCTCGTGAGTGGACCCAACAAGCAGGTTGTCTGGAGCTGTGTGGTCTTCACTTAAAAACAAATAACGGGAACGGTTTAACCACGAAGTTCATTTCTTGAAGATGTGTATAAACAAATGTAGAATATTTGCAGAGCATGCGCGCGCATGTGTGTGTGTGTGTGTGTGTATGTGTGTGTGTGTGTGTGTGTGTGTGTGTGTGTGTGTGTGTGTGTGTGTGTGTCTGTGTCTGACGGTGTTTGTGGGGGGTAGGGGGGGGGGAGAAAGAGTTGGGGTGGGTTATTAGCACGGACTGACAGTGTTTGTTATTTTCACTTTTCAAGGCAGATGTTTGAAGCTCCTTTCTCCCGATAAAGAGGACACGGAATTTGCTTCTTAATTTTGTCAGAACCCAGCTAATGAAGCTGTGATGGTCAAAATACAGAGAGAGGTTTTAATCTCATTTCCTTCCTTATCTGCCTCTCCTCCTTTCCTTAAATACACTAACAATGATTATCTTGACAGTTCCAAACTTATAAAATGAAGATTGGGTATTAACGAATATCTGATCATTTAAGAAAGGTTAATTATTGTCTATCGTTTAAGAGTCGGCGGGGGGAAAAAATCCAGGTCTGTACACAAAATGTACAGTTTGTGACTTCCTGGAAGTATTTTCCTGTACAGTCGGCACTTACATTAACCATGTAAACACGATTCTTCTGAACATCTCTGTCCCTAAATCCTTTTTACAAAAGTTTGGGGGTTGTTGTGTTTTTTTTAATACTGAAGATGGTTCACTATTTTAAAAGAGCCCAAACCATTGCTCTACGTTCAGACACATAGACAGAACTGTCCGCGGGAAGATGTTTTGTGGAGGTGGAAATTGCACAAGGTGAATCTCTTAGTTATTTGCAGCCAAAGCATAGGTATGCGTGAAAGAATGAAAGACTTAGCTGCTGATTCAGAGAAAGATTTGTGGGCAAGAGAATTGATGGCGTTTTTTGTGAGTGGCAAGATGTTGAGATTGCAATATTTGGAATGCTTGTAAATCTGTTCGATCAGTTGCTGAAAAAGAGATCCCGGGCCGTCCTTTTAGAATGAGATCGCCAAGACAGAGAGCAATAACCAGTGGAAATTTACCTTTGCCATGGATCTGTCGGGTACCTTCCGCTCCAAGTTCAGAACTAATGAGGGATTGTACACCGACAGACCGCAGCATGAAAACATACCTGTGGCTGGGTGAAATTGATTTATATCATTAATGTATTATTGTTTAGGTTACATAGGTTTAATTCTGAAAAATGATAATTTTGTGAGGGATGTATTATCACTGAACTAAAATGGCGAATAACGATTGAGACCGCCCAACAGAAGAAGAAATCCCAGGAATCGCATCAAACAGATGCATTATTTCTTGCTCGGAGAAGGTTACTGACGGTAGTAGATAGAGAATCCAGGTCCTGTTCTGATAAGAGTTCTCACTGAAACAGTATCAGTATCAGTAGCTCAAGGAGGCGTCACTGCGTTCGGTCAAATCCATATACGCTACACCACATCTGCCAAGCGGTTGCCTGACCAGCAGTGCACTGTAACCCAACGCGCTTAGTCAGGCCTTGAGGGAAAAAATAAATAAATAAAAATAAAATAACAACAACAACAACAACAAACAAAAAAACAAAAAACAACAACAAAAAACAAACAAACAAACAAACAAACAAAAAACCAGCTAACAGAAATGTGTGAAGAGTACAGGGCTCAGTGAACAGAAGTTTTGTGGATCCGGAGAAGTAACGGTTTATCTCAATGGCCTGTCTTCGTGAACTGAAGGTGTAGGTAAGAAGGTTGTCCATGTCAGTTGCATGCTCTACGGTGACTGTCAAGTCCAATGTGGGACAGGCAGGTCTGGATGCTGGGCCGGGCTGCAAGGGAAAGTCTGGGTTCCGGGTTTGGTGCTGCAGTGCCACGGTTCTTCCCCCGCCTCCCTGTGCCCTCAAGGCCAGCCCTGCACGCGTTCTCGATGGAGGGAACAGCATGAGATGTATTTCTTAAACGTGAGCATGCTTGCGTGTTAGTGGCGAGAGAGCGAGTAGCAAAGGAGAGGAGTATCCTGTGGTTCGTCCGTCGGGATCGACGAGGACCATCTAGTCATCCTGGGGGTGGGTGGGGTGGGTTACTGTGACTTGGGATCTTCAATGTGGGCTCTGTAGGCTTGGCGTTTGTCTTCCAGCAGCTGCTTGATCTCAGTGCACTTCTCATCAAACCAGTCTTTGTGCTTCCTGGCCCCATGCTGCCTCCACATTCTGGTTGTCCAGCACGGTGGACTCAAGGCGTTCCTCCAGGGTGTCAGCAAAGCTCTGCTTGATGTTGCCTAGCTCCAGCTTGCTGACATTCAGGCGTTTGGGTGCTTTCATGCCCTGAGGCCGTCTCTTGGGCTGGATGCGGAGGTTGAGTTTGGAGACGATAAGGCGGTGGTCTGTCCAGCACTCGGCGCCGCACATGGCCCTCGTGACTCGTACGTCCTGCCTGTCCCTCTTCCTGACGATGACAAAGTCGATGAGATGCCAATGCCCAGAGCGAGGATGCATCCATGACGTCCTGTTACGGGTAGGGAGGCAGGAGACGGTGTTTGTGATAAAAAAAAAAAAAAGTCGTGCTCGGCACATGTTTGGAGAAGTAGTTGACCATTGCTGTTACAGTTGCCAACCCCATGCTTCCCAATCACGCCTTCCCAGGAGGTGCTGTCACAGCCAACTCTCGCGTTAAAGTCACCAAGAATGATGAACTTGTCTGCGTTGGGAACAGCGGTGATGACAGCGTTCAGGTCCTCGTAGAACTTATCCTTGATCTCATCTGGGTTGGTCATGGTGGACGCATAGGCGCTGACAATGGTGGTAAACTTCTTCCCGTTGCATAAAGGGAGTTTCATCGTCATCAGGCGATCGTTCACTCCTTTCGGGGGGCCAGCCAGCTTGCCAACGAGGATTGTCTTCACTGCAAAGCCAACTCCAGCCTCACGTCTCTCTTCAGGTCCGCGACCACTCCAAAAGAAGGTGTAGCCTGCACCTCGCTCACAGAGTTCGCCTTCTTCTGCCAGTCTGGTCTCACTTAAGGCAGCGATGTCGATGTTGTACCTGGCTAGTTCACTCGCAATGAGTGCTGTGCGTCTCTGTGGTCTGTCTGAGTCGCCTCCGACCAGAAGCGTACGCACGTTCCATGTGGCAATGGTCAATGGGATGCTCCTTGTTTTCTTCTTTCTTTCCTTTGTGTGTCGACCGCTTGAGTAGGGTCCCTGTCAGCCGCGGTATGCTGACTAGGGTGGTGTGGAGCAGGCAATGTTTAGGGCACCTTTTCTAGCCCTTTCCTCATGCCATGGAGGTGAGCAGTGCTGTCCTGAAGAGGGCTGCTCAGTCGCTCAGGGGGCTGCCGATCTCCACCGCTGCTCCAGTCGGTGAAAAACGACCCTATGGCCTGAGCCGCCTGTGTGCAGGTCCGCGGCTACGACTGCCAGTGTACCCACACCTGTCGCTTCGTCGCTCGCCTGTCGACACAGGTCTTGGGGAAAATGATGGTATGGGATGAAGGATGACTGATGACTTGCGCGATGACTTTGTTTATAGTGAGGAGGAGTTGCGCACCGTTGACCTCACTCTCTTGTCCGAGACCGTCTGTATCCAGTGGCAAGACGAGGTCAAGACGACTGGAGATGGAAACGGATGCAGTGGATGACCAGGATATCCTATGTGCCTCATCCTGCCCTTAGCACTCCACAGTGCTCTGCTGCAACCGTCTTCCTCTCCACTGAACCATCCTACATGCACAACGAAACGAATGCGAGTCGGGAAGTAGATTCTATTCTTACCTCGCGGCAAACATGCTCGGAAGGTTACGTAGCCCTGGAAATGGTGCCTGCAGCTATGTCTTTCTTGTAATTCTCATTGAGGGAGATGATAAGACGTCTCTGAGAAGAACGCCTGTGGCGAGACGTATCCCAATAGTATTTGAGGCACCGACCAGGGCAGAGATGTCTATCCTCATCGTCTTGGGCAAGAATATCAGACAAAGGTCTGACCCTCAGAGAGGGGAAAGGGACCTCCGGGTCTTGGTTCTTAGCCAGGAACTCTGAGGTAGAAGTTGATGAAGGGATTATCAGACCGCCAGAAGGCTGCCTCCAAGACATGCTGGAGCGGCACCGAGTGCTGGAAAGCAGCCGAAGTGGCTATGGCCCGCACTTCGTGTCTGCCCCGCAAGAACCTAGCACTCTTGCCGCGAGGTGGAAAAAAAAGAAACGCGCCTTCCTAGAAAGAACCTGGACCAACTAGCGTGTAAGAAACGCGCCTCTGGTAAAATTAACGGTGAGTCGCTAACTCTCGGGTTCGGAGGTTAGAGCAGACTTGATGAACGGTCACTTGACACACAACCGACAGACCTGGAGTGAACGTGTGAACATTTTTTTATGTGCGGAACCATAATGACTCTTCACAGAGTTGAGGGAGAAGAAGATGATGATGAACGATCAGCGAGGAGGGAGGGTGATGGGGAGATGGTCATAGACGTGGGCGTGTCTTTGAAAATTGTAGGCGGAATGTAGTGTGCGCAGCAGATGGGTATAATGATTGATTTTACTGGCCCCATCCTTTACAACCGGGGTTCATCTGCCACAGTCTAGCAAGCTGGTACGGTGACAGCAGATCCTTGGGTCGTAGGTGTTCTCCCACATGGATGGCTGACCAGGTAACGAGCTCTGTCAGTCATTGTTTGTGGTCAGAGTTACCCTTACAGAATACAGGGTATTATATCATCTCGAAGAAAAGAATAATTCGTGATGTAAAATTCATAACAAAACACGAGAATCACAGTCATTCAATGTATCACATATAAAAGACATAAAACCGTGAAATGTGGACTTAAAGTAAACCACAAATACAATAATCGCAGACGTCCACATGAACAGGAGAAAATCAAGTGGACATAACACCATAGCAGCCTGCCCCGTGTGTGGCGCCAACAATAGTAACGATTCATCGTCAACACAAAAACCAAGTGTGGGAATTGTGAATTTATTTAGACTGTCAAACGCTCTTTCTCTCTCTCTCTCTCTCTCTCTCTCTCTCTCTCACAGAGAGAGAGAGAGAGAGAGAGAGGAGCACTGAAGGCACACCGTAACTACCGTAAGTGTTTAGTTAAGATGACATCACCACTAATGAGGAAAGGTAATGGCAGATCGAGACCTGTGTCGCAAATGATGACGTTGTGAACATTGTCTGGGAACAGTGATCAACTCAG
Organism: Babylonia areolata; assembly: GCF_041734735.1. Taxonomy (NCBI): domain Eukaryota; kingdom Metazoa; phylum Mollusca; class Gastropoda; order Neogastropoda; family Buccinidae; genus Babylonia; species Babylonia areolata. The sequence continues at coordinate 44,445,626 of NC_134882.1, read as the reverse complement.
TCCTCGCAGACCTATCAAACCAACGAGCACAATGCTCATGGAAAAACGCCTTTCGCTTTGTGTGCTTTATAACATCATACACCTAACAATTACTGTCAACACTAACGTGACAGACGTTTTTGACAGTGACAACAGTTCACGTTTAAACATTTCTTCTTGGAGTCTGCAAAATACCACAAATGCCGCAAATCATGTTCGGCTTGCAGTGGAACCTGTGACCCAAAACACGCCTGATTTAAGTCCCCAAACACAGCAAAACATTAGAGACAGAGATGACGCTGCTGAAACAAAGAAAGCGACCATGAACGTTTCGACCTCTCCTGGGTGTCGAGGAAATATTGAAATTCAGGGTTTAAGTGGCGTCTTTCGTTTGGGTCAAATGGTAAGTTTTCACTGGGAATGTACGTTCACGCTTCAAGTAGCACCCAACAAAATAGTGCGTTTTCAAATTGTTGAGTGCTGTCAAGGGACGAGTTTGGAAGTGTCAGACTATTTCAGTGTCATCAGAGAGAACAGGTTTTCTCTATCATGCAGTTTTTTCCCAACTTTTCGTTCCTTGTACAGTATGACTGACACTATTACAGTCCGAGTATCCTACACACATAGCTTTTGGTCATGGTTTGATAGCTGCAAATCAAGGTCTTCTGGTGGAGGACCGGAGAGAACGACCGCTTCTAAGGATGGAGCACGGGGGATGGCAAAGCAGTCTGGGGCTTTGGGGAGCACGATGGTGCCTGGGTTTGAATCAACGGGAACGGGGGAAATGCATCATCATCGATCAGGAGAGAACATGACAACACCTAGGTATGAATCAGCAACGAGAAAGTCTATGTCTATTTTCGGACATAAATTCATACTGCATTTCTCTGCTGTTAACCGGTCTGCGAGACATAAAGTAGAACTGGAACTCATTCATCTGTCTTCGTCTGCTGGTGAGTGTATTATTTAGAACACAGAACAGTTGTATCGTCTGCTGTGATAGATTTAGGGCCTATATGTACTGGTTTGTTTCATACAGTTTAGGAAAGTAACCTCCCGTTTGTTTGTTTGTTTCTTTTACCAGCCCCCTCTCCCGCCTTCCCCTCCCCCCTCTCCCCTACTGTGTCTCTCTCTCACGTACCGTACTCAAACATAATGTCATTACATATCAGTTGTTGCAATTAGACTACCCTCTCCCTCTACTCGTCCTCCCACCCGTTTCCCCCATATGTACGAATGCCCATAGCCAAAGCACGTTGACCCATCGTGAATCTTGACTCTATATACCTACCTATCTATCTATCTATCTATCTATCCATCTATCTATCTATCTATCTATCTATCTATCACATGTAAGCCTTCACACACAGTTTCACTCTTACACATGTGACACTCACGTATACACCGCATCCCCCCACCCCCACCCCACACACGTGAGTGGTCTACATTCAGGTTACGAGAACAATCGGCAGTTTTTTTTCGTGAGCATTCTTCTGTTGCATTCTTTTCTTTGAAAGATAACGGTTACTCCAGTGGCTTGTATAGTCTAAATGTATATGACGTGAACTGAAAATTGACATCCACTGTGTTAACTGACTGCCTTGGTTCAGGAGTAGGTAGAAAGGGTATATTTCATTAGGTTGATTTAGATATTTATGTCACAGTAATTTTATTCACCAAACCCATGATTTAAATTGCGCTTCTCTGCTCCCGTGGCTCTCAAACAGATGAATCGAACTTATCTGCAAAAAGATGTTTACTCTGATGAAAACTTCTTCATTAGTGAAAGCCTTGTGGACTGCCATTTTGGTACCCGTGACCATCAAAACTGTCTTTCTGCACCCTGGATGAAAAATGAAGGTCATACATAATCAATTTTGTATATCCTGTCATCGGCCGTTTTCAGGTCAAAGCAGACTGCAGTAAAAGGTTATCGAATTAAAACGCATGAAAAGTTTAAAAAGCGACTGTATAGTCAATGGTAACATGTGGGATTTGAAACCCGAAGTGGTCTGTAGCCAGAATTCAGAAATGAGGCCAAATTTTACCTGACCTTGTAGAAACAACTTCTACATGCTATGAAGAATGTTCATTAGAGATTTCCCCTGGCTCACTTCCCATGGACTGAACGAAACTTGGCACAGGTATCAGTATTCCTCTACATAAGTACCGCCACAGGTGACATACTTTTCCCATCGCTTTATGCAGCTGTGAAGACCTTTCCTGTAGAAGTCTTCCGGTTGCGACAGAAGCCACGATTTGACCTCGGAAATATGCACTTGATTGTCTGGGAAGTGCTTGCCCTAAAAAAATGACTTCATGGTTGGAAAGAGGTGGAAGTCAGATGGCGTGAGGTCGGAGGAATAAGGGGATGAGGAAGGATTTCATACCCCCATGACCGTGCTTCCATCTGGGCAACATGCGAGTTGTGAACCGGGGCGTGGTCTTGTAGGAGGCGGACACCTTTGGTCAGCATGCCTCGCCTCTCAGTTTTGATGGCTATCACAATTTCTGCAGCAATGAAGCGAACTATGTCCTGGTAACTGTGGTACCCTTTGCCAGGAAATCCATCATCACTAATCCCGGCTGGTCTCAAAAGACCGTGGGATTGACATTACCCGCCGGTTGGACACGTGCCTTCTTCGGAGGCGGTGAGTGAAAATGCTTCCATTGCTTCAACTGGGTTTTAGTCTCTAGATCATAGTGATGGACCCATGTTCCGTCCTGCATGATTAGTCTGTTGAAGAAGTCCTCCTGGTTTTCCTGGCACACTGCCAAAAGAGCCTGGGAGCACGTGACTCATTCCTGCTTCTAGAAAGGTGTGAGCAACTGGGGAATCCATCGTGCAGACAACTTCCACATGTGTAAATGGTGATGGATGATTCTTTCCACAGACCCCACACTGATCTTGACATATTGAGCTAGTTGGCGAACGGTTATTCGGTGATCCTCCAAAATGGCGGCCTCCACTAGCCGGGTGGTATCATCATCAATGGCGGACTGTGGTCGCCCGGGAATGGGATCTGACCACACTTGAAACGACGATGCCAGTGTTTAACAACATCATACGATGGGGCATCCTCCCATCAGTCTCTTTCATCTCATAGAACGTGGCCTCTCAAGTACAGAAACTTGATGACTGCTCTGCATTCAACTGGCTCCATTATCACACCTTACTCCACCGCAGCACCCGTAAAAGAGAAGCTGTTTTGAGCTCAGATAT
>NC_134882.1:44399924-44437424 GCF_041734735.1 Babylonia areolata | reverse complement strand
TAATTCCCATAAGGTCTCCTGCAATGTTCCATGTCATGTTAAGGTGCTCTACAGCATGGTCATCTGGTACTTGATTATGACAGACTTCATGCACTACGAAACCTTGATGCATCTCGGGGGCTGTCACTAGGACCATCTTGTACACCAAGAAAACGGCTCCCATCAGGTGTAATAGGAGTAGTCGAATGCACTAAACCAAGGCAGCATCCCCGCAAAAGATGAGAGGAAAAGTTCACAGTCTCTGTCATGAAGAGTACTGGTGAAACACAAAAGAACTGAGTAAGGATTTGTGTATTATTTCCAGAATCTGAGGTGTGGATTCTCTGAACAAGATGCCTCAAATTCCTCAATCAGAATTTTGACATCTTCTGTCACTGACACACGCCTTGTGACCAGATCTTCAAGGGATGATTTGATCTGCTGTTCATCCTTGTAGAGAAACCCTCTGCAGAACTTCTCACTGCTCTTTGAAGTTGTTCTTGATTACTATTCCACTCTCCCTTGCCAATTTCTCGAGGCATGTCAACCGAACTTATCACAGGCGTTCTAGTAGGCTTTCAGAGCATGTGTGTGGATCACATGGTTCCACCCTTTCCCATTCATGACATTTCCTGCTGTTGTCGCACCATGGACGCCACTTTCAACCAGTTGCTTTAAAGGCCTGATGAATCCTTGTTGTCTCCTATCACTCTGGAAGTTCATCTGTGCGTGGAACCCTCCCAACAGGACAAAATCAATTTGTCCTTCTGTAAAATCTTTGCTTTTAAGTAAAACTGCCTGTCAAATGTATGGTGAACTTCTCACCTAGCTTCTTCATCACTGCCTCACATTTTTGCATCAAAGTCCATGTGCCAGAGAGGTGTGAGTTGGGGCAATCAGGATTAGATCAACTTTTGTCATTGGATGATTTGGAACAACGTGTTTGTTTGGGTCATGTAGCTTGGCCAAATCATGTCAAATGCAGAGTGGATTTCTCCTTGATCTTCCTCTCATTTGGGCAAGTACCAGCTATTTTTACTGCTTGCACAAAGACTAGTTTTGGCCTAGTGTTGTTCGTGTAGACGTCTTGTCAGTAATCTCAGGGGATGCAAGAACAAGTTTGGAACTGGCAGTACTGATCTGGATGTCCATTGCCGGCTCATTGTGTGCTTGACTGAGAGCTACAAAGTGTCCGCCATGAAACGTATGGATCTGTTTTACTCACAGTGTCCTCAATGCCGTTTATTTTACTTGTCATATTTGAATTGTCGACACAAACACACACACATATGTACAAGCATTCAGTTTGTCATTATATATTGTTGCAATAAACAAGGAATTTTTGCATTGTGAATATCAGCACATTTTTAGTAAAATTGATGAAAAAGGTGCAATGCGTTTCACCAATCATTTGTTTGACTACTTATTTGAATTCTTCATGCCAAAACATATAAATAGCCATTAATTTTGCCATTTTGTTCCAATAAATGCCACAGCTGTAGCAAAAATAACTATTTTGGTGGCTATTTTGAAAACTGCCATGGCGGACATGCTTCGCAAATGCAGAAGTATCACCCATGTGGAGTACATCACACTACATCCAGATGTTCCATCCCAGGTGGATGATTGCTTCTAACGCTTAACGTTTGGGTGGCTTCACTTTTCTGAAGTTAGCGCCCTGACTAACATATAATGAAACATCGAAGCACACTAGCTGTTAGGAAATTCGTAACCAGATATGCATGTATATCAGTGTCCTTAAGGTACGTCGTTATCTCACCCGAGACGGTCACTATTCTACCTTTCTTTCCTTTAACTCTCTCCATACGAACGGCGAAAGAGACGACGTTAACAGCGTTTCACCCCAGTTACCATCATCAAAATATTGCAAGCGGAAGGCTCTTATACTGAAGACGTGAATGTTGACAAAGAATACCGCAATTCTGACGACGGAAGCTAAAGGTTGGGTCATTCAGACACCCACTGGACATCCGAGGAGTCTGTGTAGAGGAGAAGAGAGGACTGGCTGTACTGAGTTAACAGAAACCCCATTTGATGTCCAGTGGGTGTCTGAATAGTCCAACCTGTAGCATTAGTCGTTAAGAATACGATAAATAAATTCCTTGTCTTCATTGCATCTCTTCATTGTGAGAACCTTCCGCGTGTAGTATGTTAATGATGTCAGCAGCGGTGCTACGCTGACATCGTCGCCTCTTTGTCAATCGTACGGAGAGAGTTAAACCTACGTGAAATGTGTTCTAAGGATAATAGGTTTTCAAATGCACAAGACCTATTTTGCTGTCTTTTTTCAGTGTATAGACAATGACAAACGCTGTGATGGTTACAAGGACTGCATGACAAACCTTGATGAGGTGGACTGTGCTTTTGGGGATTACGTGTTTTCTAACGTCATACTCCCAGCCGTGGTCAACTTCGACAAGCCAGGAGCATTCAGCGTAACCCCCTTACCGAGAAACAGCACTAAGTGTCCAGACACCCACTTTCAGTGTCATAATGATGGGTACTGCCTACCTGTCTACGTCAGGTGTAATGACGTCAATGATTGTCCAGGTCATGAGGACGAAGCTGAGTGCCATAATTACATGTGTCCAGGGTTTTTCCGATGTCGTGACAGTGATAAAACTGTCTGTGTGCACGTTGACCACCTATGTGACGGCCTGCCACAGTGCCCCATACACGACGATGAACTGTTGTGTAATCTGATTTGTCCTGAAGCATGCATTTGTTTCGGCTTGGCTTTCACATGCACGCAGACCTTTAACGTTAACTCATTCTCACAGCTGCGCTATCTGGAAGCCAAGGGCAGCGGACTGGATCAGACTGACGTTGCAGATAACCTCATGCTGATCCACCTGGGTGTAGAGGCATGTGGATGGAAAAGCTTAACAAATCTCGTATTACCCAATCTGCACAGTCTGGACCTGAGCCATAATCTATTCCGTTCTGTCAACTTCAGCCACCTTGCAAGAATGCGTCATCTTCGAAGCTTGAATCTGGCAGGAAATCCCGTCTCTGGTAGTGTTTTTGATGTTTCCCCGAAGTTTATACTCATATCATTCATAGTTTTCAATTTTTCCCGAGTTCAAGCAGAGTCTCTCAACATAAGTGTCTTGTCAACTGCCATGCCCAACTTGCAAGTTTTAGATTTGTCTTGGAATAACATAAAGTCACTGAAGGGACGAGACCTGTTTCAAACCGTTCGTGTTTTGGATTTATTGGGTTGCCCAATATCTGACTTCAGCCCACACATCATGAAAAGCATGACCAGTCTCGAGTATGTTTATGCACAAAACTTTAAGTTGTGTTGTTCTGTTGTTTTACCAGACATCTTCAGAGGTAAATGCTTGTCCCCGTCTGATGAAATTTCATCATGTGCTGACTTACTGAAATCTGTGGCTTACCGTTGTGCCCTTGCTTTGTTTGCTGTATTTGCTATTTGTGGGAACTTTTTTGGCTTCGTTTATCGTCTGTATGTTTTACTTAAAGGCACCAACACTGGTTTTGCTGTCTTTGTCCTTCATCTGTGTGTTTCAGATCTTTTGATGGGGATTTATTTAGTATTCATTGGAGTGGCTGACCAGATTTACGCTGGTATCTATCTTTGGAATGATACTGCCTGGAAAACGAGTCCGTTTTGTACAATTGCAGGTTTCTTGTCGTTTCTGTCGTCTGAGGTTTCTGCATTTCTCGTCTGTCTCATCACTTTTGATCGATTTCTTGTGCTCCACTTTCCCTTCAGTCAGATCCGATTTGGAATCACATCAGCTCATAGAGCCTGTATCACCATATGGACAGTAGGACTCATCCTGGCTGCTGTGCCTCTGCTTCCTGCAACGTCACATTGGGAGTTTTACCAGCAGACAGGTATTTGTATTCCCCTGCCAATCACTAGAGCTGACTTTGCTGGTCACACTTACTCTTTCAGTGTCATGGTAATTTGTAATCTGGTCCTCTTTCTCCTGATTGCAATGGGCCAGTCTCTCATTTACTGGTCAGTCAGACGTAATGCTATGTCTGAGCAGGTAACAAAGACGAAGAACACAGGTGGCGACAGCGTTCAGTCCAAAGAAGCAGCCATCGCCAGGCGTCTGCTCACCATTGCCATGTCCGACTTTCTGTGCTGGTTTCCTGTTGGTCTGTGTGGGGTGTTGGCAGCCATGGATGTCATCATTCCAGGAGAGATTAATGTCGCCATGGCTATTTTTGTCTTGCCGCTTAACTCAGCGCTCAACCCATTCCTCTACACTCTCAATGTTATATTGGAGAAACAAAGGAAGGCAAAAGAACTCCGTTTTCTTCATATGTTACGTGCTCAGCAAAAACGATAACACTTTGTGCACATCCAAGTGAACCTCTGGACCGAACTGGCTCTTGAAACCCTGCTCACATCACATGTGATGAACACATGTGCCCTAGGTGAATAATCCATGAAATGCACTGAAATATATTTGTATTTGCATTGTTCTTGCTTTCTTTTCTCTCTCTTTGTACGCTTTTAAACTGAACTCTATGTATCAACTTGCTTCTGTTCAATCCTGTAGGCATCCCATATACTCCACATTGTACATTATATTACATACAATACACGCGACCACACACCACATATACACAGGGACACACAAAGACTCCAGGTTTCCTTAAATCATTGTCACTGCTTTTCCAGTCTCAGCTTCATGAAGATTTTTAAAACACAGAAAAAAGCCATGTGAGCACATAGAGAAGAAAATAGAAAATAAGAGAGTATCTGAATTGTCCAGTCGTCAGCCTCCAAGGCACAGTGTTTATCGTCACGGAGTAAGGTCTGGAAGATCATGAGTTCGATCCCTTATCAGCCACGCAGGTGTAAAGCGTTGGCATCTCAGCCATGCGACAATAAAGTGGTGGTATCTCAGCTATGCAGTTCTGTAAAGTGCTGGCAGCTCAACTATACAAGTGTACAGTGCTTATATTTTAGATCTGCGTATTCAGAAAAACGTTTTATATTTCAAGAGGGAATGAAAGTGATGGATTCTGAAAGTGATGAATTCTGTCTTTATCCAGTATCAACTACGCTTCGACGTTTTGGGATTCAGTAAGCAAGTATTTATTTGTACGGTTCACTGATATCCATAAAGGAGCCAATAAACTAACCATAGACAAACTTCAACATTGACAGAAAAACAGACATGTATCCTCCCACTCAAGTGCAAAGTGTTGTTCAGTAAAGAACTTTTCATGAACCAAATCGTTTTTGGAAACGCTACATTCTATCTGACAAATTTGTTTACTTTTGATAATTATCGACATTCACATAAGATAAATCTCGAATTCACTAAGATTATTTTATGCAAATCGAGCATTGCATATTCAGGGGGTTGGTTATGGAATCATATCCCAGAGAAACTAAACAAATCATTAAATTTTCAAAAATTCAAATCGAACTTTCGTAATGTTGACGCCCTTTTATCTTAAAATGTACTGATCAAGGTTCAATATCATCATTATAATTTATGTTCGCGTTAATATCTCTTCCACTGTTTTCTCTGCCTGTCTCTGTCTGTTTCTCTGACTGTTCCTTTCTGTCTCTGTCTCTCTGTCTCTGTCTCTCTCTGACTGTCTCTCCTGCCCTGTAGTTCTCTCCTCATGAGATGTTCTCAAACATGTTGTACATAGATAGCAAGTCCTGTTGAGCGGGACGCATGTCCATACCACTTCATTTTCAGTTTCTTGACGACTGTGAGGAGGTCCTATTGCTTGTTGGATCTTTCTACGGATCTCTTTGTTACATGATCTGTGTAGCGGATGCTCATGATACTGCTGTGGTATCTCATTTCGGTTGCCATGATCGTTCTTTGCACGTCTACTGGGAGAGTCCAAATCGCAGGCTCAGAGGAAGACTGACAAGGTAAAGGCACGCAGAGTGATGTTCTTGCCTCTCTAGATGGTTTGAAACCTTGCTGTCGCGGCTGTTTGTGCAGTCCTAGCCACAATATCAGGTTTTGAGCCTTCATCCAATATGATGGAGCAAACGTATTTTGAATTGCTTCACTGTTTCTAAACTTGTCCTGTCAAAAGTGGTACCTAGAGTGCTGTAGGTCATGTTTAGTCTTTTCGGAGATTGATTTCCATGCCAAATGAAGAGGCCGCTTCGTCCAGATGTTCCGCCATGGTCAATTCATCTTCGCTCCCTGCAAGACCATCAATATCATCCGCAAAACGCGAATTGGTGATTGTTCATACCCCAGTGGAAACTGTACCTTCCAAGACATCTTCCATTGTCACACAGTCGCATTCACTCAGCTGAAGCTCACAAGACGTGTAGACTCGCACACAACGCTCACTTTTTGTGCTGTCCCATCATCTGCGCCGTTTCACAACGCTTACATTCTAACCAAGGGATAAACAACAGGACAAATTAAGAGACTTCTTTCTGATTATCACGAAGTGTAAAGAAAGCAATATACCACATTTTCCCTCTAGGGATTAATCCTATCAATAGTTCACTCCACGGACAAACAACCACGAAGGTTCCATTCTCCCTTACACTCTCAGGTTAGGTTTTAATAATGTTCTTAAATTTTTACATATCAAATTCCATTGGTTTCCCTCCGCTGTCATTCGGTACATTAGAGCATTCCTTGTTGGGCGTTTTATCGGCCGAATAACTTTGTCACGAAACAGGCGCTGAGGATCCTGTGACATCCTCAGAACCTGACTTTAGTTAACCAACAAAAAAGTACTTACATGTACTTTCACTTTGTAGGATTCTCGTCTCGCCTCACCAGTGTTCTCAAAAGTAGATTATGAAAAAAGGAACAACACTGAACGTACCTATACTTCAAGACAAGGTTTCCTTCAGCTTGGCAGTCCCAACAGCAAGGACTTACATTCTCTGTTAGAATGCCAAGTTTCCCATGACACATGAAACCCCAAGGTCCATCTATCCCACACCATTCTCTCTTAGAGTGTCAAGTGTCCCATGACACATGAGACCCACGGCCCTATCTATCTACTGGCTTACTCCTGTGACCTACACCTTCTTGTGCCCAGAGATGGAATGACAATACTTTTGGTGCATTGCCCAACACATTAATTCGTGAACAAATATTCACCAAAGCACCTAAAGCATGTACATCACTAACCTTTCACCACAAATAGAGTTTTGATTAAGCTACAGTGGTATAGCCAAACCATACACAATATAGAATAGAATGTCTTTATTACCAAGTGTACCAGGGTCACAAGGAATATTGGGGGGATAGTACATAACAAGGTACGAACATAAATCGGAAATCATACACAAACACAGATACAGTAGAAATTAGGATATATACAAGTGCAGATCAATATAAAAACTTGTGCATACTCACACATGCACGCACTGCACACACACACACACACACACGCGCGCGCGCGCGCGCGCGTTTGAACAGAAGCTGCATGTCACATGTGGATGGGGCTGATGACTAGATCTTCAGGTAGATGGTTGTTGATTGCACAATTCTATTTATCATACTGGATTTGTTCGAGAGACAGGGCATTGACTGCTTTCGGGAAAAAGCTGTTGGCGATGCGATTGGTTTTTGTCGTTATACTTCTGTACCGTCGACCAGAAGTGAGCATCTCGAAAATCCCCAAAGCTGGATGTGATTCGTCCTGGCCGATTGATTTTGCTGTTTTGAGTGGCCGCTTATAACATATGTCTTCTAGAGAAGGTAGATCATCCCCGGTAATGTTCCCTTCACAAGCAGGCAACACTATCATGACATCAACTCGATGTTATGACATCCATTATCCTCTCTAGAAAGACACTGAAAAGGGTGACAGCAGGCATCCTTAATGCACTCCAGATTACTCTCAAGTTGAATATCTGTATGATGGTGTTCCGCCCTGCCCTGAAACCTGGTTGTTCTTCAGCAATAATGGCCTCTGCTTGAGATTTCTGAGACTGTTTAGTAAGTGTTTAGTATAGCTTTGCTTGGATGGCGTATCAAGCTGATGATACAATAGTTCTGGCATAGCTGAAGACAGCCTTTCTTGGGCAGGGTGATGAAAAGTGACTGTGTCCAGAGTGTTGGCCATATTCCAGTGCTCCAGATCTTATTGCAGATGGCAGTGAGAGCAGTGATCATTGCCACTCCTCAACAACTTGAGTTCTGCAGATGTTGTCGATTCTTGATGACTTTCCTTGTTCCATTGATTTGACTGCTTCTTTCACTGCCTTGCGTGGGATGGAATGTGTGTCGCCTTATGGTCTTGGCTGCGGTCAATTTAGTATTGCTGGTGATTATATAGTTCTGAGCAGTGTTCTGTCCATCTGTCTTGCCACACCTTTTCTTCGGTAGGGCACCTCTCTGACTTGCTCTGGAAACTTGTAGGTCTCTCCTGAACCTCTCCACTATCCTCGTGGAATAAAATTCGTTTCATTTCGTTTCGTGTAGTTTTACTTCTGTATCAAAACTTGATAACTGGTCTTTGCAACAAAACGGAATGTGTAAAGTAATGAAGCAATTGTTGTTTTCGTTGTTGTTTTGCTCTCAAAGCTGGAATACCTAAGGCCCAGGAATCCTGTCTGTCCGAAGTGTGGGCACGAGAGACTGGAATATGTGTCCTACCTCATCCTGCACTTTGTGACGAACAGTGACCATGGCTTGCATGTCCCCATATTTCTTCTTGATGTATATCCAGCATTCGTAACTGTGGCTATTCGAATGGCCGAAGGATGACGTCGCTGTGTAATAATGCAACGTGTAGAGCAATCCCACATAACGTCTTTGTGCAATCCTTCGCTGTGCAGAGCACAGTCACATGACGTCTTTGTGCGATTCTTTGCTGTGTAGAGCACAGTCACATGACGTCTTTGTGCGATTCTTCACTGTGTAGAGCACAGTCACACGACGTCTTTGTGCGATTCTTCGCTGTGTGCAGAGCACAGTCATAAAACATGACACATATTCCTGTGACCTTTGACATTCTTTTGCTACTTTTCTTTGTTCGAGACCACATAGTCAAATGAAAAGTTCCACAAAGTGTACAGAATACCATAAACCTGCAAGCATGGTAAATGGTGTTATGAGTACTGATGTACCACAAAGTGTACAGAATACCATAAACCTGCAAGCATGGTAAATGGTGTTATGAGTACTGATGTACCACAAAGTGTACAGAATACCATAAACCTGGAAGCATGGTAAATGGTGTTATGAGTACTGATGTACCACAAAGTGTACAGAGTACCATAAACCTGCAAGCATGGAAAATGGTGTTATGAGTACTGATGTACCACAAAATGTACAGAATACCATAAACATGCAAGCATGGTAAATAGTGTTATGAGTACTGATGTACCACAAAGTGTACAGAATACCATAAACCTGCAAGCATGGTAAATGGTGTTATGAGTACTGATGTGCCACAAAATGTACAGAGTACCATAAACCTGCAAGCATGGAAAATGGTGTTATGAGTACTGATGTACCACAAAGTGTACAGAATACCATAAACCTGCAAGCATGGTAAATGGTGTTATGAGTACTGATGTACCACAAAGTGTACAGAATACCATAAAGATGCAAGCATGGTAAATAGTGTTATGAGTACTGATGTACCACAAAGTGTACAGAATACCATAAACCTGCAAGCATGGTAAATGGTGTTATGAGTACTGATGTACCACAAAGTGTACAGAGTACCATAAACCTGCAAGCATGGAAAATGGTGTTATGAGTACTGATGTACCACAAAATGTACAGAGTACCATAAACCTGCAAGCATGGTAAATGGTGTTATGAGTACTGATGTACCACAAAATGTACAGAGTACCATAAAACTGACAGACATGGTGAACGGTATTATGCGTACTGGTATACCAAAATGTGTACAGAATACCATAAAACCTACAGGCATGGTGAATGGTATTCCGAGCACTGACCTTGCAAATTTCCAGCTCGCAGAACTTTCGTAATCTGCAGTAATCAGAAATTACACAGGTCAGATGGGTGGCTGATCCAAGGACAGAACAGATACCAGTAGCGTGAATCCCAATAATATTTGTTTCTTATAATAATGATAATTGTTTCTTCAGTCTGGAGAGCGCCATATTGTTTCTAGCTGACAGCAACTAGCTGTGTCTGACTGAAGTGTGTTGCTGTGTCAGGCTGACGGCAACTGTCAGCAGCTAGCTGGGCTTAATGCGAACATTGCCTAAATCAGGGAGTGGAGGATATAAATGAATTTGTGAGCGAACATCCTTTGAGACTAATTGCTGTTTGCAAGAATAGTCTTCTCTTTCTCGACAGCGCTCAGTCTTGATTTCTAAAAACAAAACTTTTTTTTTAATAGACATCTTAATTTGACACACAGTTTCTTATTATATATTTTTGAACTAGGATAAACGTCCAAAATTTATCATGGCAAGGTTTAGAATGGAATTTCTCACCTGTTTGTGCATCGTTTCCGCTGAGACAACTCAATGATAAAGACCTTTTTCCATTGTGTAAAGGTGCGAATGAGAACGAAGTTCACTTTGTATTTTGCTGTCCCGGCTACGTTAAATGAGCTTAGAAATCATCCAAGATATCACAGGCTCCATCCATGTTCAGATTGCCTATGTACAACATGCGGTTGAGGAGTGATTGTATGTTGATTTGTGAGCAAGAAATGCAGGCAGTCATGTTGTGCATGTATACCTCTGAAATGCTTGTTTACACCACCCCTTCAGGAGGGGCCATGGCTTATACTGAATGTACTTCCGCGTCCTTCTCTTTCACTCTGTCTGTCACCCCCCCCCCCCCCTCCCCCCACTGTCTCTCTCTCTCTTTCCATCCTCTGTCCTTGGCTCTATTTATCTGCCCGAGTCTGTCTGTCTGTCTCTCTTTCCATCCTCTCTATCCTTGGCTCCGTCTAGCTGTCTGTGTCTGTCTGTCTGTCTGTCTGTCTCTCTCTTTCTCTCTCTCTCTCTCTCTCTCCCTCTCCCTCCGCCTTTCTACCCCCCTCTCTCTCTCTTTAACAGAAAGCAACAAACCAACAAACAACAGAGAATTTTGACATCCACTTCAGTTGGTTGCTAATACACCCGACTCACCCACACGCATACTCTCCCGTGTGTGTGCAGCGTTGTGCGTGCGTCTTGTCCGGATTCCTGTCCGACTGCGTGTCCCCCCCCCCCCCCCCCCCCCCCCCCCCCCCCCCCCCCCCCCACACACACACACACACACCCCGCTCTCCAAACCTCCCACTCCACGACCTCTCGGTCTTTCTCCCTGTTTGCCCCCCCCCCCCCCCACCCCCAACCCCTTCCAAACCTCTCCCTCTCTCTCTCTTCCTCAATTTTTCTCTCTACCCCCATCTCTCGCTCACCCTCTCTCTTTATCTTTCGACCCCCATCTCTCTCTCTCTCTCTCCCATCCAGTCTTTCTCTCTTCTTCCATCTCTCTCTCTCTTTCTCTCTCTCTTTCTCACTCTCCCCCTCCCCCCCTCTGTCTGTCTGTCTGTCTCTTTCTCACTCTCCCCCTCCCCCCTCTGTCTGTCTGTCTCTCTCTCTTTCTCACTCTCTCCCTCCCCCTGTCTGTCTCTCTGTCTCTTTCTCTTTCTCACTCCCCCCGTCCCTCCCCTCTGTCTGTCTGTCTGTCTGTCTCTCTCTGTCTCTCTCTGTATCCCCTCCGTATGTGCGTTCACTTTCTTCGTTCACCCGTGCGTGTGTACCCACGACGGTGCACAATAGAATTTATAAAGAGTGCTTGGAATCCAGCAAGCCAAAGTCCTGCAATTTGTTATCAACGGAACATGTGAAATAATGCACCGGTGTGGGCAGGACGATGTGAAAGAAACGTGATCATTATCAGCTTTACGTGCGTCAGTTCAGACAGAGATTGAAATCGTTGTGAGACATATTTATTACAGTAGTGTCGCGGACACTTTTTCTGACTCAGCCATGAACAAAGGACCCGGTGTAACATTCTCAATCTCCCCCTCAGCTGGATTTGACCCCCGGGGTCATTCTGCACTGGCCTCGAATGACCACCGTGTTGTAAATCATCCCCACCCTCCTTTCTACTGGTTTAAGAATGATAATGATAATTTCTTTCATACTGCACCTTTCCATTGTAAAATATGCTCAGCTGCGCTGTACAATGAAGAAAGCGATGTTTAAAAACATGCATTTAAATACTTAAGTGAAAAAGTCTCATGCACAACCCTTTACAGTCACCTAACAAACACTCAAGCACAACTTTATGTACACACACACACACACACACACACACACACACACACACACACACACACACACACACACACACACACACACACACACACACACACACACACACACACACACACACACATCACAGACGATGCACACTCACCGGCATACATGACACATAAATATGCCTAAATAATGCAATATCATATCACAATACTTGAAACTACTCTCGACATCACAATACAGGAAAACCCATATCACAGTACTGAAAATTCACTTCCCACTCTTAACACTGGTCACACACATCACAATACATTGAAAATCTACATTATAAAGTACAAAATTTAAAAGCAGTCACACCCTCCTCCCTCCCCACAACAGATCACCATACACAAACAGGTCCTCATTTGTATGCATCACTCCAGGTGAAGTTGAGAAAGGTGCGTCTTTTTTTTTTTTAGTTGAAAAACACGGGCGGGGGTGTAGGGGTAGGAGTGGGGTGGGAGTGGGGTTTGAGGGACAGAGGCAGAGAGTTCCAGACTGTGGAGGCTAAAGACAAAGAAAGATTTTTTGCCAAAGGTCTCAATGGAGAACCGAGGAACTGCCAGCAAAGAGGTGTCAACTGAGCGCAGCGACCTAGATGGATGGTATAGATGGAGAAGGTCTGAAAGATACGGTGGTATATTATTGTGACAGAGACACTAAAAGCAGTGATAATCTACTTTGTATTGAACTCTTGTTTTGACAGGAAGCCAGTGAAGTGTTCTGAGTAGTGATGTTGCACTCTCATGCCTGTATCAGTCGGGCTGCATGATTTTGAATGCGTTGAAGTTTATTTAGTTTGTTATCAGGGAGACCAGTTAGAAGAGAGTTGCAGTAGTCTAATCTAGACAGTATAAAAGAAACCGCGAGTTTGCTGGCAGCAGCAGTGGAAAGGAAAGGGCGAATTTTGCCTTACCTACGAAGCTGACAGAACAGAGTGCGGCACAAATGTTTGTCATGTGCATCCATAGACAATGTTTCATCTATGTAGATGCCAAGGTTTCTCACAGACTGGGAGAAAGGTATGTCACAGCCAGAGATGGACAACGAGGTGAAGGTGACCTGGTTTATCTTTGATTTGGTGCCAGAGACAATTTTAGTTTTTTTTCCTCATTCATCTTCAACTTGTTCTCGCTCATCCACTCGGCCACATCCTCAATGCGAATTTTTCAAACTAAAAACAACCGGGGGGTGGGGGGTACAAATAGGCTGCTACACCGGCGAGAACCATGTGACCAGAGCGTGCCGTGCGCCATGTCATTGGCAGCCAAATACTGCGCACTTGGAGCATTGAGGAAGTCCGATAACTGCAGGGTTGGTTAAGTTTGTTCGGTGCACAGGTCATAAAAGTGAATGCTTTGGCCCACTGTCTGACTGTCTTATCAAGAGGACTAGATATCGAAATTTGACATGTGTGTGTGTGTGCGTATAAATGTGTGTGTGTGTGTGTGTGTGTGTGAGTGTGTGTGTGTGTGTGTGTGGTGTCTGCGTGTTTGCATTGGAGAGAGACAGAGGCATTCATTAATAATTGGTTTATCATTGCATATAAGCCTCGGCATCATTCGACTGGCTTACTTTGAAAGGAGATGAGCTGACGATAGCATTCCATTTAACTTCAAATATATATTGAGAGAGAGAGAGAGAGAGAGAGAGAGAGAGAATGCGAATGCGAATATTTCATTCAGATTAGGCCATATCCCTTTTCTGAAGGGGGTATTACACAATCGTAAATGGATAGTTGTTACAGTACTGATGTAAACAAGATCAGCATAAAAGAAACACATGGATACACCCATGAGTTGTACGAGTATACAATAGTACTAATGTGGCTTTGTAGACAAATAAAGCCACACTAGTCAAGACATTTTCATTTGTAGGTGCCACAAGGAAATAAAATCTGAAAGACAAGGAATTTGATGGTACTTAGGTTCGATTAGTTTTATCCTTAGGTCATGCAGAACTGGACAACAAAACATACTGTAGACTTCTGTTTTTTTCCGCTGCATTACATAAACGAAATAAAACATTCATAGAACACTTTCTGGGCATCATCCGACACACACCAAAACCGAATTTAGATAATGCACTTCTAACTTACATTTCCATTTTAATTAGAATATGGGCTTCCATACTATTACAACTCTTAAACATTTCTTTATTCTTTAAACCTATCACTAGTCTGGATATGATCATGCTGGATCATCTCAGAAATCCATTAATACACGTGTGTTAATTATCACTTACGACCGCTTGCCACCCAAGTCTTTTTACCATTGTTATCTAAATTCAACAGTATTTTACATGCTTTGTAGCTATTTATCATTGTGCGTCCTATTTAATTTTAACCATTAACGCATACACTTTACAATCGAATTCAAATAAATTGGGAATCTATACGAGCTCACCATAGACACAGTCATTAGATGTTCGAATGTCAACATTTGAAAAGCTTCCCATAGCAAAGAAATGATTTTTTTCAGCATCACTACCATTTTCAAATGCCCATATTTAGACACTGTGCTACAATATTGGTTGTATTTGAGAGTCAAAAAGCATTGTAAATATATTGACTGAATTACAGTTAAACTTATACATAACATACAAATATATGTATAAACTTAACATGGAGGATTATTGTATTTGAGAATGAAAAAGCTTTGTAAACATATTGACTGAATGACAGTGAAACTTACACATAACATAAAAAAAACTTATAACATGGAGGATAATTATACTTCTCTCTTTGCTCTGTTCATTAAGTCTCGAAAAGCAGAACTAAAACTTAACGTAGCTGAACAGAAAATACCAAGATATATTTACTACACTGTCTTTTTCATTGCTATAAATGCACTTTTCATTACTTGACAGATACCCACCCTTACGGAATACAACAACATTAGCTGTGTGCATGTTTACTTCCATTTCCAGTCTCAATGCTGCAGTGTGTTAAATATTCAACTCAATTCAATTCAGTTCAATTCAAGCCTATTACTGAAATGATGAAATAATATAATCATCAAAGAGCAACATGAACAACTCTATTACATCAAATGATACCCCATGGCGTCCATTTTCAAATAAAATCTAAAGCAAGCTCGTTACGGTATAGAGAAAACAAGAGAGGCAAGGCCTTCATGACTCACTTGTGATACACTTTAAAAAAAAATCTAACCGTTAAAATGTGTTCTGTGTTTGTTATTATAAAACATCGGGTTAAAAGAAAAAGAAAAAAAAAAGAAGGAAAAAAAAAAGTTCTAACGGCAGATTCGAACCCCGCGTATTCGGGTGAGAAGAAACTGTCTTACCCATTACTCTATCGGGGCTCCTTAGCTGACGTTCAAAAATATAACATTTAAACATGCTTTTTTAAAAGGGCGATAAATCGATTGCAGCATTCGCAGTGAGAACGCTGTTTAAATAATATTATTCTGGTTTATCTTGGGCATTCAAAAAATCTTTAAGGGCAATTAAAAATTCTTTTTAAGTCCGCGGTAAAGGAGACGTGGCTATCGCCACAATCACACTGCAACATTTAGCCGTTTTCTCTGGATCTAAATAGATGTACAAGTTTAGTTACACCCGGTTGACATGGTTGATTCAATTTCTCTTTTATGTTCATTCTAGTTTTATAGTAAACTAATAACATGTAGAGCCAAGTACAAGTACTTCTAAACGTCGTATGAAGTGAAAAGGACTTCATTTTGAGAAAAGTCAAGACTGGAAATTTTTACGTTTCACCAATTCAAGGATATTAACACTCATGGTTTATTATTTTTAACTGTGAATTCCGACTGATTCTGTGGATATTTTTATGGCAGTTTGGGGCATAATTCAGTAAGTGATAAGGCGTTTACAAATATTTCTCTGAATAAATATTTAACGGTCTCCTTCTCCAACTTTCCATCACATGTTATCGTGTATTGTCGATTGAATATAGCATTGAACGGGCAGGTCACAACTTGAAACAAAATGACGTCGTTCGCGTTCGCGAAGAATATGAGCACGCGCTTTGAATATGTAAAAATATGTGTACGCAACTGATTTTTGCCCATGACCTTCAGGGCTTGGCCAATAGATCTATAAAGTCCACTCATAGTATTGATTTTAGTATTTTCCGAAAATGACCACTTGGGCGAATGAACATAGTGAAAGCCCTGTACACTGAGAGTAAAACACACAAGCTTTCTATGTATTGAGTATAATTTCAAAATGTAATGTTTAAGATGAGAAAGATCATTTTAAAGCAAATTAAGCCCTCTAGCATTAATTACAGATTAATTTCCCTTTTTTACTATCTGCACCAAAGATGTGCAAAATAAATATAACTTCCATGCTTAGCAAAAGAAGTTCCTGTTTGAACAAAAAATGATAAAAATGACTGCTCTTGTTGTTGTGTCAGAATATCAGATCAAAGTGCCAAGTTTAGAGAATAAAAAAAAAAAAGTAAATATAACAGTAAATCCAGTTTGCATATAATTTGGTTTCTTTTTATATATATATTTTTTGTGCCCACCCCAGAGCTGCGATATTGTTTAAAACAAGATGACTGAAAAGAACTGAATTTTTCCTATTTTTATGCCAAATTTGATGTCAACTGACAAAGTATTTGCAGAGAAAATGGCAATGTTAAAGTTTACCACACACACACACACACACACACACACAGGGGCAACCGGACACCGGGTTAAAACATAGACTCACTTTGTTTACACAGCTCCATTTCTTATTCCAGCTTAACTTTTGCTTTTCATACTTTTGATATATCTATTGAGCTTGCCTGTAACTCAGTTCTTTAGCAGTGTATGACAAACGAAGAGAGACAGGGGGGTGGGGGTGGGAGAGAGAGGGACAGGTAGAGACAGAAAACAGAGAGAGAGAGTCCCTGTGTGTGTGTGCGCGCGACAGAGACAGACATGGATAGAGAAACAGAAACAAAGACATAGAGCAGGAGGGGCTTACAGACAATGCAGAGGCAAAGAAACGGAATAATACATAGTGGGGGACACACACACACACACACACACACACACACACAGATAATGAAGATAGAGCAGACAGACTGACAGACAGAGGGCACGGGGGCAGCACTTTAAAGAAAATTTTAAAAAAGAAAGAAAGAAAATAAAAGCAGTTTTGAAAAAGGGCAATTTGGTGCAGCTACTATAAAATGCTGTCTTTCAACGTCAATCATCTGATCAGGTTACAGCGAACACGAAGGAAAGCAATAATCACGATTTCCGAGAAGTGTGTGAGTGAGTGAGAGAGAGAGAGAGAGAGTGTGTGTGTGTGTGTGTGTGTGTTCAACAGTTTCAAACACAGCGCTTTAAAAAGATAACGGACATGAACACACTGCACTGCTCTGAATTTATTATCAGTATGTCAGTTGGCAAAGACTGCAACAACAACAAAAACAAAAGTGTGTGTGTGTGTGTGTGTGTGTGTGTGTGTGTGTTGCAGGTTTAAATGGTGTGTTACTTCATCACATATCTTCTGAGCTTTTTTTTGTTTTGTTTTTTGGTCACATCGACATCGATCGTGACCAGTTCACCAGCACATACCACACCCAGACCCAATATTTATCTCTGTATTCCCCACAAAAAAAAGTTTATTTACGGCACGCAGACCCTATTTTAATCTCATTGTTCCCCACAAAAAAGTTTATCAACCACACGCAGACCCTATATTTAGCTATTTTTCCCATAAAAAAAGTTTATTTACAAGAAACCAAAACATCGACTTAACAAATCAAAAGGGAAAACTTCCTGGTCTGTTTTTCTTTCTCCTCTCTCTCTCTCTCTTTGTCTCTGTCTCTCTCTCTCTCTTCCTCTCTCTCTCTTTCTCTTTCCCTCTCTGTCTGTCTCTCTCTCTGTCAATGCGTCTCTCTCTCTGTGTGTCTGTCTCTCTGTCAGTGCGTCTGTGTGTGTGTGTGTGTGTGTGTGTGTGTGTGTGTGTGTGTGTGTGTGTTAATGCATCTCTCTCTCTCTGTCTGTCTGTCTCTCTCTCTGTGTCAATGCGTCTCTCTCTCTCTCTCTGTGCCCCCTAGCCCCCCACCCCCACCCCCACCCCCCCATCCCCTCTCTCTCTCTTTCCTCTTCTCTTCTCTTCTACGTTTTTTTTTCCGATCTCGACCAGAGAGCATTTTTAACGAGAATATAGATCAGCCCCTGCCCCTCATACTTTAACTCGCTGCATCCCATTGTTCACACACTCACGTCTTCTCCGACACGTGCAACTGCAATAACCAGTTTTTCTCCCACAGGCACACAACAGAATAGCACGTAACATACACACACACGCGGCGCGCGCGCGCACGCACGCACGCACACACACACACACACACACACACACACACACGCACGCACGCACGCACGCACGCACGCACGCGCGCATGCAAACACGTACACACATACACACACACGCGCGCGCGCGCGCACGTCTGATACCACATACAGTGAAAAGACATTAAACTAAATAACGAACACACACACACACACACACACACACACACACACACACACACACACACACACATGCGCGCTCGCGTCCAATATCACTTACAGTGAAAAGGCGTTAAAGAACGAAAACACACACACACACTCTCTCTCTCTCTCTCTCTCACACACACACACACACACACACACACACACGCACGCACACACACACTCACACACACACACACACACACAAACACACACACACACACTACTACTACTACTACTACTACTCAAAACTGCTATCCCTTCTTTCTGACATACATGCACATGCACACTGTCGTGACGCATCGCACAAAGAGCTTTGGCTGTCGGATCGCCACCAGGCCCCCCACCAGAGGATACCCGGCGCGGATGGCAGATCGCTTCGCTGACAGCAGCTGTGTGGCATCATTTTCATCACACTTGCTCAGGAAAGTAAACGTCAACACTGTTTCCATCATTTTCGTTTGTCTCTTTGACTCCCGAAATGTGACTTTGTCCTTAAACTTCGATGTAGATAGATGAGCACATCTTTATATATATATATATATTTTTTTTTTATCATATATGTAAATATTAGTTACATATATATATATTGAGATAGAAGGATTTATATATATGATGTGTATATATGAAAAAAAAACATACATATATGTGTTTGTTTGTGTGGAAATACACACACGGACACAGACACACACACACACATTCAGAGAGAGAGTTTTAACGACCTGTTGGTTTACGCCCTTTAAAGGTCAAGTTGTTCAGGACTTTGGTCTTGGCTGTGTGTGTGTGTGTGTGTGTGTGTGTGTGTGTGTGTGTCTGTGTCTCTGTGTGTGTGCGTGTGTATGTGTGTGTGTCTGTCTGTCTGTCTGTGTCTGTGTGCGTGTGTGTGTGTGTGTGTGTGTGTGTGTGTGCGTGCGGGCGTGTGTCTGTCTGTCTGTCTGTGTGTTCGTGCGTGTGTGTGTGTGCATGTGAGTGTGTGTGTTTGTGCAAGGCGTGGGTAACAGTACAGAGGGTGTTTTTGTTTTTTTTTAACGTGTAACAAATTCCTCTTCCCACGTAGCAGATTCTGATAGACAGCCTGGTTTTAAAAGCTGAAGAAACATTTGTTCCACTTATCTTGTGCAAACAACGCGTCCATATAATTTACAGCATACACAAAACACACTGAGAGAGAGGGACAGACACACAGACAGAGAATAAAAAAAAAGAGATTACCACGATACCGCGAGCGAAATGTGAGAACTATCCTTTCTTTTGATTTCGTGATAAACGTGAAAGCTATCTCTCTCTCTCTCTCTCTCTCTCTCTGTCTACTTTTTCAAGTCAACCCTCCCACCCTTTATCCTCTCGCTCCTACCCGTTATCTAAGCATCCGGGTGGGTGTGTTGGGGGCTGGTGGCGGGAGGTGTGTGTGGGGGGCGGGGGGTGGGGGCGAGGATAAGATTTAAAGCGTAACACCAACAATCACAATTGTACACTAGGGGGCTTGTCGGCAATCAGGCAACTTTAGTGCGACCCAGATCATCGTGTTCTGATCTACTGCTTGTGTGTTGAGACCAGGTAAGTCTTCTTCAGTGTGAATTTTGGGACGGAGGAAACAAAAGAAGTGTGAAAGATAATTATGGTCAAACCTGTTTCACTGGACATGTGTCCAGTTTTCTTTTCTTTTCTTGTTCTTCTTCTTCTTTTTTTCTTCTTTTTTTTTTTAAATCTAATCATAATTTCTACGTTTCTAGTGATTCATTCTATTCCATTCATAAGTGTACTTCACCACGTTTATTCGACAATGACTTAAACCTGGTGTGTGTTCGTGTAGTCATTTCCATGTTAATTTACTGTTACGCAGTTATTTATGTACCTGTTAAGTCAGTGTGCATATACTGACAGTGTTGATTTTGTTCGGAAGAAACTAAGCAAGTCGTCTGTACGGGTTTGTGTGATCGCATGTATGTGTGACCGCAAACGCGTGTTTGTTAGTGTGTGTGAACGCATGCTCGCGAGCGCGTCTGAAAATTAGATTAGCTCTTTGTGTGTGTGTGTGTGTGTGTGTGTGTGTGTGTGTGTGTGTGTGTTTGCTGTTTTAGAGGAGGTGCAGGGAAATTTGTGGTGTGTGTGTGTGTGTGTGTGTGTGTGTGTGTGTTGGAGCTCATGTACTTTTATATGTATTTGACTGTGCTTTCATATCTATGAAACTGCGTTTTGGGGGCATATCTGTTATGCATGTGTGGGTGTATGTGTGAATGTGTGTCTTCATGTTTTATATTTATTTGCTTATTTATCATCATTGTTGTCTTATTTATTTAATTATTTATTTATTATTATTATTATTTTATCATTATTTTCATTACTACTACCTTTTTTTTCATCATAATTATTATTTATTTATTTATGTATGTACGCTTTTTTTCTTTTTTTTTCTCAAGGCCTGACTAAGCGCGTTGGGTTACGCTACTGGTCAGGCATCTGCTTGGCAGATGTGGTGTAGCGTATATGGATTTGTCCGAACGCAGTGACACCTCCTTGAGCTACTGATACTGATACTGTTACTGATACTGTTTTAGAATATAATAGAATGTCTTTATTACCAAGTGTACCGGGGTCACAAGGAATATTGGGTGGGACAGTATATAAAAAGGTACAAACGTAAATCGAAAATCATATACAAACAGAGATACGATAGAAATTTTGACACATACATGTGCATATCAATTTGCGAACTTGTGCGTGCACACTCACACGTACACCCCCACACCCCCACGCTCGCGCGTCTTTGAACATAAGCCGCACAATGCACATTACATACTGACTGGGCTGATGACTAGATCTTCATGTGAATGGTTGTTAATTTCGCAATTATCTTTAAACATACTGGGTTTGTTCGAAAGAGAGAGAGAGGGCACTGACTGCTTCGAAACAACGATTGTAACGGAAGCAAATATCCAGAGTGTTTCTTGAGAAATTTCACTCGTCAGGCTTCTCTTCAGCCTTGTTCTTTGATATCTTAAAAGATATTGTTCTGCGTTATCGCTGGTTTTGAAGTCTGACGTTTTGAAGTTTCGTATCTATTGTTTCGCTCTAACTAGCTTTTTTGTTGTTTTTTTTGTTTGTTTGTTTTTTTAACAGGCTGGACTGAATGTCCAGTGGATGCTTCCATCTTATTGAATGGATAAGGCCAATCTAATCCGATCAGAAATGGAACTGTTTTAGTTACAAGTTTACAAAGCAATATGTATATATCTAACTAAAGCAATATATATGTATCTAACTCGATATTGACGAACTGTTCCACCTATCGTAGATATAATTGTCCAAAGCAAGATATGTTATTTATTACTGGTTCTAGGTTCTGGCATTATGTTAACTTTCGAATAACAATGGCATTGTAGCTAAATCGTTTATTAAGATATTGTTCTCAGTCCCCAGGGTCTGCATGATAACGGTGTCTGGATAGGATTTACCGATATCTACCATACTGTTTGACTTCTTTACCATTTGTTGTCGCGAAGAAAATGCCAATATTTACATATATTATGGACGCACACACACCCATGCATACATCACACACACACACACACACACACACACACACACACGCACTCACACACACACACACACACACGCACGCACGCACGCACGCACACACACACACACACACACACACACACACACACACACACACACACACACACACACACACACACACACACACACACACACACACACACACACACACACACACACACACTTACATAACCGAGGCAGGGTGAATGCATTGCCTGACTTTGTGCTCATTCGTGAGTATAAAGAAGTGGAATTTCAAGCCTCCGAACACAAGAACCGGGATCTTGTTTGAAGGAACATGTCTTGTGTTTCACAGGACGACTTTCTCTTCTGAACAACACACGTCAGATGTCTCGGCAACACGAAAACCCAACACACACACATACATGCACACACGCGCGCGCACAAGCACATATACACATTCACGCACACACACTCTCCGTCTCTGAAGCAAGAATACCTTTCGTTGTAGTGACAACAGCGGTAGTTGTACCAGCAATAGTAGTAGTAGTAGTAGTAGTAGTAGCAGTAGTAATAGTACCAATTGATAGTAGTATCAATAGCATAAGCAGTAGCAGTGACTTCAGTAGCTACAGTAGAACATAAATGGTGGCGGCTGACACTCTTATTCTTGCTGTTATTCATTCTGTGCATGTATAGGTGTTTTTGTTGTATAAAAAGTTAGATTTTAGACAAAATCTGTTAACCTTTTCACTGCCAAACTCGCTTTTATGCAGCAGCTAGGTAGAGGACCCATGTCACTGAAGGGTGACCAGGTCATGGGTCTGTTACCCATCAACCTACTGCTATCTATGTTTGGTAGTAGCAAAGACCATATTTTCTACACACCACAGGGGGGATCCCCAGCTATTCTTAGACACCATATTCACTGTGTTTATTGCACAAGGGAATGTTGCACTCTGAACTGACTGGTGGTGAAAGGGTTAACTCGTGGAACGATGACTAACTGTAACCCAATCAAAATTAACATCTTCGTTCCAGAATCACCCAGGACCGTTGGATCAAACACCATGTCTAACAGCACTCTCTTGACCACGATGACAACCAATGCAACAATTATGACGACGGCATTAGCGGCGATGACCAGTGATACAACAAATGTGACGACGACCGCAGATGCGATGACCAGCAATTCAACAAATATGACGATGACATTAACGGCGATGACCAGCAATGCAACAAATATGACGACGACTGTAGCGGCGATGACCAGTGACAATTCTTCACTGGTCTATAACTCAACGCCTGTGACCAGCTCCACGGGTAAGTCTGCTGTACTGTGGGTGGGTTTGTGGGTGGTTTTATTTACCATTTGCTGACATCTTTTATATGAAAATGCATGAAATCAGTAGAGTGTACATGAAAAAAACAACCCCAAAACCCACTTTGAATTCCGGGTCTTTAGCACTCATGCGCAATACTTTAAATTAAAAAACAGCATCAATTACAGAACAGTACACTGATACACCTCTCACCTACACAGCCTTTTTTTTTTTTTTTTTTTTTTTTTTTTTTTACTGTCGGATTTGTTAATATTTCACCGGGCTGTTTTCTACATATCTTGCCACGTGTGAGATTGAGAGATTTCTGAAGAACCAGAAATATAGAACTGATATCAGTATAATTCCAATATAGAACTGATATCAGTATAATTCCAATGTAGAACTGATATCAGTATAATTCCAATATAGAACTGATATCAGTATAATTCCAATGTAGAACTGATATCCAAGTCCAGACAGAAAACAATAGTCCTTGTTACCTCGGCACGCTTGATAATTAAGACATATTCTGTTCCATTTTTTCTACCCTATTCCTTTCCACTCTGTTCTATTCTAAATGATGGACTATAGAATGTCATTTTATGTGCGTCTTATGCAACGAATTTTGTCAGGAGCGATTTTTTTTTCATCTCTGTGACACATACGTAGTATATCGTTTTTATGACTTTGACGGTAAAAAATCTGACACATTCGAATGCTTTCGTCAGGTTTTGTGCTACAAAGTAATGGATTTTGTAAAGGAATTATTACCTTTTATATCAATCATTTTCCCTGGTTCAACAAACTAGTACTGTTACTAGAATCTTTGTATAAGAACTCCATTGACGGGCGCAATAGCCTAGTGGTTAAAGCGTTGGACTGTCAGTCTGAGGGTCCCGGGTTCGAATCACGGTGACGGCGCCTGGTGGGTAAAGGGTGGAGATTTTTACGATCTCCCAGGTCAACATATGTGTAGACCTGCTAGTGCCTGAACCCCCTTCGTGTGTATATGCAAGCAGAAGATCAAATACGCACGTTAAAGATCCTGTAATCCATGTCAGCGTTCGGTGGGTTATGGAAACAAAAACACACCCAGCATGCACACCCCCGGAAACGGAGTATGGCTGCCTACATGGCAGGGTAAAAACGGTCATACACGTAAAAGCCCACTCGTGTGCATACGAGTGAACGCAGAAGAAGAAGAAGAAGAAGAACTCCATTTAAATATTTCTCTTCGCTAGTTACTGAACTTATTTCACACTATGTGGCAGAATCGCTTCAGCGTTGGACGTGACTGTGTTCACCAGTGACCAGGGCTCGAGGTCCTGTTTCAGTGTGGTGTTGTATCCTTGGGAAAAGCATTGAACTCTGATTTCCCCCACTCCACCCATGTGTGAACAGGAACCTGGTTCAGTTAGGGAAGGTTAACTCTCTCCATACGAACGGCGAAAGAGACGACGTTAACAGCGTTTCACCCCAATTACCACCATCAAAATATTACAAGCGGAAGTCTCTTACACTGAAGAGGTGAATGTTGACAAAGAATACCACAATTCTGACGACGGAAGCTAAAGGTTGGGTCATTCAGACACCCACTGGACATCCGAGGGGTCTGTGTAGAGGAGAAGAGAGGACTGGCCGTACTGAGGGAGTTAAAGCAGCGGAGGGAAAGGGTCAGGCCTCGCCTTCCTGTGCCAAGCCCTAGACACAGTGGATGTGAATTCACTGCCTTCCTGTGCCAAGTCCTAGACACAGTGGATGTGAATTCACTGCCTTCCTGTGCCAAGCCCTAGACACAGTGGATGTGAATTCACAGCCTTCCTTTACCAAGCCCTAGACACAGTGGATGTGAATTCACTGCCTTCCTGTACCAATTCCTAGACACAGTGGATGTGAATTCACTGTCTTCCTGTACCAAGCCCTAGACACAGTGGATGTGAATTCACTGCTGTCCTGTGCCAAGCCCTAGACACAGTGGATGTGAATTCACTGCCTTCCTGTGCCAAGCCCTAGACACAGTGGATGTGAATTCACAGCCTTCCTTTACCAAGCCCTAGACACAGTGGATGTGAATTCACTGCCTTCTTTAACCAGTTCCTAGACACAGTGGATGTGAATTCACAGCCTTCTTTAACCAGTTCCTAGACACAGTGGATGTGAATTCACAGTCTTCTTTAACCAGTTCCTAGACACAGTGGATGTGAATTCACTGCCTTCCTGTGCCAAGCCCTAGACACAGTGGATGTGAATTCACAGCCTTCTTTAACCAAGCCCTAGACACAGTGGATGTGAATTCACTGCCTTCCTGTGCCAAGCCCTAGACACAGTAGATATGAATTCACTGCCTTCTTGTGCCAAGCCATACACAGTGGATGTGAATTCACTGCCATCCTGTGCCAAGCCATAGACAGTGGATGTGAATTCACTGCCTTCCTGTGCCAAGCCCTAGACACAGTGGATGTGAATTCACTGCCTTCCTGTACCAAGCCCTAGACACAGTGGATGTGAATTCACTGCCTTCCTGTGCCAAGCCCTAGACACAGTGGATGTGAATTCACTGCCTTCCTGTACCAATTCCTAGACACAGTAGATGTGAATTCACTGCCTTCCTGTACCAAGAACTAGACACAGTGGATGTGAATTCACTGCCTTCCTGTACCAAGAACTAGACACAGTGGAATATGAATTCACAGCCCCGATGACCGAAAAATGTACGGGACCTTTAGTTTAGCTTTTTTTTTCTTCCAGATCGCATTTTATTTCAGTTTTATTGTTGTTGTTTTTGAATTTTTTTT
Source organism: Babylonia areolata (assembly GCF_041734735.1). NCBI lineage: Eukaryota > Metazoa > Mollusca > Gastropoda > Neogastropoda > Buccinidae > Babylonia > Babylonia areolata. Next base: position 44,411,086 of record NC_134882.1, on the reverse strand, counting down.
TCTTGGCAAAACATGTCTCATTGATTACGCCCGAGACATGCAGTAGATAGATATGTATGACAGTCAGTCGTGTCCGACTATGACTATCAGAACAACACAAAAGGCAACTGTTGCCCCCACTATCTGTGCAAGAATTGTAATGGAGATTGTCATGCCCAAGTTACATCCCCACACTCTCGACCAAGAGGTTTTGGGACAGTCGGCGTTGGGATTGTCCCCAAAGGCCAACTAGCCGCCAAGGCTGCAGCACTATGAGCCACTGCAGTACGCCCAAGACATGCAGTTGATATGTATGATAGTCAGTCGTGTCCGACTATCACCATCAGAACACCACAAGAGGCAACTGCTGCCCGCACTATCTGGGCTAGAATTTGATTATAGTGGAGATTGTTTTGACCAAAGTACATCCCCGCTCTCTCAGCCAAGAGAGTTTTAGGACCATCGGAGATGGGATGGTTCCCAAAGGCCAGCTAGCACCCAAGGCTGCAGCACTAAGAGCCAGTGCAATCTTGCCTGAAGAGTCATAGTCCTTCACAATAAAAAATAAGCTGTGAATGAATTCCCATTGCAGCGGATAAACCATTGATAATACAGTTCTCACTTTGCTATTGGCCCAACTGTAAGCTTATGTCAGTGTCTAGAATATAAGCCCCCTTCGTGTGTATACGCAAGCAGAAGATCAAATACGCAAGTTAAAGATCCAGTAATCCATGTCAACATTCGGTGGATTATGGAAACAAGAACATACCCAGCATGTACAACCCCAAAAACAGAGTATGGCTGCCTACATGGCGGGATAAAAACGGTCATACACGTAAAAGCCTACTCATGTACATAAGAGTGAACATGAGAGTTGCAGCCCACGAAGAAGAAGAAGAAAAATATATTAGTCGAATGTTAAGCAAAATTCAGCACATATGGCCAGCTCTGATAACCCGTGTTTTCCACAGAGGAAAACAGCGGAATACTGGACGACGAATACCAGCAGCTGGCCCTGGCCGCAGTAGCCATCTTGGGCATTTGCGTCGTCCTCGTCATCTTCGTCGTCCTGCTCGTCTACCGCAAGAACCGGAGCCTGGAAATGGGCAAGGCCAGACAAACACTTGGCACCATGGAAGAGCAGATCAAATACCTCAGGCAGGTCAACTTCACTCAGCGGCAAGGTGAGAAGCCGACCGGTCAGAAACGACCTTGAAAATCTAATTGTTTTTATACGAAACTTACAGTTGTTTTATAACAGACGTATCATTATAGTCAACGACTTTGGCAGACCGACAAAAATCAGATCAAACGTATGAGACCAGCAGAGCCGTCAGCTGACAATACATGGCAGAAAAGAACAGATTGTTCAAACCCAAGGAATGATCTGCCGAGTACGACTGAGACATTATGCACACAGTTTTGCTGTGATGGGTCGAAAGGTGTGTGTGTGTGTGTGTGTGTGTGTGTGTGTGTGTGCGTGTGTGTGTCAAACCACTACCACCTTCAGCTGTGTGCATCAGTGTTGGACTCTGTGACAATCACTGGCAGTCATGTCAAGCTGTCAGCTGAACAGTCACAGCGTCATGTTGTCATCGTCTGCCAACAGCCCGGAAGCTCATATTAGTAGGGGGGGGGGGGGAGGTTACCTCCCACTGCATATACGTCTGCTCCAGTGGATGCAGACTCTTTGCTCGAAATAGATGTTCTTTCCTTTCCCAAAGTCTGTTGGTATATGAACATTCCCCTTCCTCCCAAAAATTAACAATTCAGTCGTTTCTCATAAGAAGTAATTGATATTGTTTTTGTTTTTTTGTTTGTTTGTTTTTTTGCAACCACAAAAACAGGACAAGCAGGTCGGCATGGGGTTATTATAGCGCTGAACAGTTGGTTGGTCAGTTTTGGTGATTCAGTCAGTGTGTTTTGAATTGAACATAACCAAATGAACCAAGCATAAGCGAACAACTCCTCTGTCATAAATGGTTTAACAGAGATTTTTTTTTCCATTTAAAAATAAATATAGGGGAGCGTCTGGAGAGTTTGGGTGATTCTAATCCAGCAACCTTTGTGGGTTATTCTAACAGTTGTGGGCCATCTGGGTTCTCAGCACAGAGAAATGAAGAGAACCGTTATTTTATTATTCCTTAAGGAAGTGCAGTTTCCTCTCTTCTCCAGTGGTATCGTCAGATACATCGGCAGTGGCAGTTAACTGTCCATCACATTTACCCACAACGGATGAAACTGAGGTCAAAATGTGTTTTCAGGACAAGGAGTCAGCACAGCTGTACTGTGACGTGAGGTATCAGGCTAATGAGCATTAACGCAGATGATGTGTTGTATGTGACAACCTTCATTTAGTATATACTGTGTAATGAACCAAGATGTCAAACAGAACATGCTCGTGGAGAAAAACATTGTTGTGTGCGCTTTGAGTTGACTTCATCAAGATTTTGCGCATTATGAATATTATTATTATTAGCAGTAGTATTTTTATGTATTTATCTCTTTTATTTATTTATTTCATTAATTTTTTTTCTTAAGGCCTGACTAAGCGCGTTGTGTTACGCTGCTGGTCAGGCATCTGCTTGGCAGATGTGGTGTAGCGTATATGGACTTGACCGAACGCAGTGACGCCTCCTTGAGCTACTGATACTGATACTGATGCAGGTAAACGCCTATGCAGTTAGTTGCATTAGAATGTAACGCCAATGCCCACCTCTGGACATTAATGAGTAGTGTAGGGGTCAATGTGTTGATGTTGTTTTTATTCCAAAAGATGCATCACACGACAGCAATAGACAGAACACGAAAGGTGTAATATTGGAATTGCACAGCCATGTGCGCAACCAATGTGCGCAGCCAATGGTTTTGTTCTTTTCAGGATTAAATGCGCGACACACTAAGAATTTTTTTTTTTTTAAAGAGCAATGATTATCATTAAATTGAGAATCACTTCAACAGAGACAGAGACAGATAGACCAGGAACAGAGGTGGGTGGAAGAGGGAGTGGAAATGTAGAAAGGGAGGCAGGAACAAGAGGAAGAGGCAGAGAGGGAGAAAGAGAGAGAGAGGAAGAGACAGAGAGGGAGAAAGAGACAGAGAGGAAGAGACAGAAGCATAGAGAGACAGAGAGCTATCGACAAGGATAGGAAGGAGAGCTGTGGTATTATCCCAAGGTCCTGACGATTTATTTCTCAATAGAAATAGAGATTGGTGAAAGAGGGTTTGTGGGCGCATCTGCCTACAGCCTCATGAAACAGCTGTCGATTTCTGGCAGAAAGAGGACATGGGTTCTCAAGGCAATGGCAGAAGCAGCAGAAAAGAGTTCCAGCTGGATCTGGTCAAGGAGGAATGAAAATAAACATCATTAGGATTAAATTTCCAAACTCAAACTAGACGTACGATGGCTCAGTGGTTAAAACGTCTGCCAGAAAAGGTGACTCAGTTCTGAAGTGGCGACCACCCTGGAGGCGCGGGTTCGAACCTGCTGAGGACCAGGGAAAAAAGAAAGAAAAAAAAGAAAAAAAGAAACGGCGGCAATACAAGGACATCCAGGATTCATGACCTGGGTGCGGTCCGGCCTCCTTAGAGCGTAAGGAGTTAAGGGCCGAAACACTTGACTGAGGGGGGCTTCCTCTCTAAGACCTTGTACTGTCCAGCTCTCCCTAGAGTTTCTTATCACAGCGTAACACTCTTACCTTTACCAATGCCAGTGCTCAGAGAGAATGCTTGTATCTGGAACCTGCCCTATATGTGTTCATTACGTCAAATAATGTCACGCATTTGGTTTTGTAGAGGATTATGTCTTGTTACAGACCAACTCTTAGATAATACCTACCTTTCTGCCTTTACAATGACCGCGCGGGGGTGATAGTGAGACAGACAGAGAGAGACAGAGACAGAGAGATTGATTCAATTGCGTGTAAATAAGTGTGTCTATTCAATATGGTTCAAAGTCTTTTCACAACATGTTTTATCCATATCCATCTATATATATATATATATGTGTGTGTGTGTGTGTGTGTGTGTGTGTGTGTGTGGAAAAGAGAGGAGAGAATAAGATGAAATGTGTAGAATTTTCGGAATGTATTTTTCTGATATTGTGTTTTGTTCATTGTATTCTGCCAAAGAGTGTTCTTTGATAATAACTATGACTTCCTGAATCAGGAAGTACATACACATGCATGCATGTAAAATGGCAGGCAGGCAGACAGACATAAAGAAACACACACACACACACACACAGAGAGAGAGAGAGAGAGAGAGAGAGAGAGAGAGAGAGAGAGAGATATTACGTCTAATATCACTCAAAGTGAAAAGACGTTAAAGAAAGAATACACATTCTCACACACGCGCGCGCAGGCATGCAGACAGGCATACAAACAGACAGACATTGGGCTTCTTGTTGTATTAAATTGTGTTCTGACTGTGTCAGCGGTCGTTGCATATGCCTCCCCCCTTCCCCACCCATGTAAACTGATCAAATAAAAAATGGTGTATGACAATGATGACAGCAGTAATTCTGTTCTTTAGTGTTCTGAATTGTGACTGTGAAACTGGCCCACACACACACACACACACACACACACACACACACACACACACATACACACACGTGTGCAGAGAGCGAGAGGATGAGAGAGACGGAGAGAGCGGGGGAAAGGGGAGGAGAGAGGGAGAAGGAGGTAAATCTACAGATAGATATCACCATTGCCGTTCATCATCTGAACGTGGACACTCTTTTAACTCTTTCCATACGAACGGCGAAAGAGACGACGTTAACAGCGTTTCACCCCAATTACCATCATCAAAATAATGCAAGCGGAAGGCTCTTATAGTGAAGAGGTGAATGTTGACAAAGAATACCACAATTCTGACGACGGAAGCTAAAGGTTGGGTCATTCAGACACCCACTGGACATCCGAGGGGTCTGTGTAGAGGAGAAGAGAGGACTGGCCGAACTGAGTGAGTTAAGAAAACCAAACAAAGCGAAAAGATGGACAAACAAACAAAAACTTGAACAAAGGTACAAATAAGAAATGATGGGGGATGGGTGGGGGGGGGGGGAGAAGAAACAACGATAATGACAAAAAAACAAAGAAAGAAACAACAATATCGTGCTGTCATGCATCAAATAAACTGAAACCAATATAACGAACAAGCAAAAATGAATAAACAGACAAATATTATCTAACAGAGAATTTATTGCTGTGAAACATAAGCTTATTTTTCCGCCAGAAGGCAGCCGACGGTGTCATTAGTGTCCCACTGCACACAGCCTCGCCCAATGCAGAAAAGGCAAAAGAAAAAAAAACAACAAAAAAACCCCACCAAAACATCCCAGCCCTCCTTCCAGTTCAAGAACCCAGCTCCAGTTTCAGTTCAACAAACCTTTAACTGCTATTTCAGCATGCAGGATTACGTCATCGTTTAACAAACAACATGTCCAATTTCTGAACAGATGCAAACAGCAAAGAAAAATTAAAATTTCAAACAAATTTCCCCAACAGTTCCAAACTTGTTTAAGCTCAACTGTACAATTTTAGTAAATTACAGAAACTGAAAACATATTTTGGAGCAACACACTTTTTTTGCATTAAAAAAAAAATATATATATATATATATATGTGTGTGTGTGTAATTCAGCATACTTTGGACATGCGATGAAATAATCGTCTCAAAATACTGACGCATTACACTCAGCAGAATCATTATTTGCGTGGCGTAACATTTTATCACGCCAGTTCAATTTGTAAATTGTCATTACTTCATCTGAAATTTTAAAGAAGATAACAACTAACAAAATGCAAAGGCTTCGACAGTTCACGGTGATGATATCCGCAAGGAAGATTCTCACACATCAACCTCGTAAGTAAAACGTGCATTTGCATATTCAGGAAAAAAAAAAAAAAACAATAAACAAACAAACAAAAACACCAAAAAAACCACAGTCGACCATCCCATTGCAACTTTCGTTCGAAAAAGAAATTAAATTTGGATACTATTTAAAAAAATAATTTAGAAAATAAAATAATAAATGAAATAAATTGATATATAGATAAACATTTCATAGATAGTTAGATAGACGGATAGATAGATAGATAGATAGATAGATGATTAAAAAATTCATAGATAGATGTATAAATAAAGACACGAACACACGCACATGCACGTGCAGTCCGCACCCGTGTCGTTAAAGGTACCCGCCCCATCAGGTGGCCCGCTCATACAGTCGTCGGGTGAAGGTGGCCACAGATTGTCCACGGCAACGTCTGAGGGCGAGCCACACGCCGAGCGCCACCACCAGCACCACCACTACCACGCCTGCTGTGACCGCTGGTATCAGGACGGTTTCCTTGTTGCCACCAGTGTTTGGGCTGGATCCTTGGTTTCCTGCATAGCAGTGATAGTGTCTGAAGTGTGTGTGTGTGTGTCAGTGGGTGGAGAGGGGGTGAGTTGCGTGTGTGTGAGATAGAGAGAGAGAGAGAGAGAGAGAGTGTGTCTGTGTGTGTGTGTGTTTGTATGATGGCCGGTATCAAGACGGTTTCCATGTGGCCACTATCGTTGGTTTCCTGCATGGGAGTGATGGTGTCTGGAGAGAGAGAGAGAGAGAGAGAGTGATGGCCGGTATCAAGACGGTTTCCTTGTGGCCACCAGTGTTTGGGCTGGAACGTTGGTTTCCTGCACAGGGGTGATAGTGTCTGAAGTGTGTGTGTGTGTGTGTGTGTGTGTGTGTGTGTGTGTGTGTGTGTGTGTGTGTCTTTATTGTGGTCTGGATGCTAGTCATTTAGATAAGACGATAACTGAGTTCCCGTGAGCAGCATGCACTTTGCGAACCAACTTTTGAAAGAACCCATGAAAACAAATTGTCCCGGGAAGAATTCTGTAGTAAAAATCCATTCTAATAAACAAGCGCAAACGCGCGTGTATTTGTGTGTGCGCGCGCGCCCGTGCGCGGACATAATTGCAGCTTGGTAAACAGGTAGACAGCCTGTTATGCCAACGACTCTCTGTTTGTAAAGCGCCTTGTGCTTGATTTCTGACCGAAGAAAGGCAGCAAAATACGTAAGCGTCAATAATGGTAATACCAAGAATAAAAATAGTGCGGGTGCCTGCGTGGGAGATCATGGTTAAAGAAAAGTTATGAGCTTTGAACACAAGCTGGTAATGAATAACAACTGCAACAGCAAAAAACAGGAGTCCCGATTCATTTCACTAGACTTACAGTCAGAACTTTTAGAGCTTATCATTCCGTGTACACAATCAACGCACAGTTGTTGTTTTTTGTTTGTTGTTTTTTCGTGCACGCAATCAAGTCTCTGTATCAGTCTACAACCAGAATGTGTGGCGGGACATTAAACGAATTCACTGACAGAAAATGAAGTCATTCAAAAGAGGTAGTTTCACGGTCGGTTTGACAAAAGAACACGGCCTTTTTTCTTTCTCTTGTGTGTGTGTGTGTGTGTGTGTGTGTGTGTGTGTGTGTAACAGGGTTGTGTGTTCAATGTATACGTGTACAAACTGTTTTTTTATCACCCCTTCCAGTGGGGCCATGGCTTTTTGACCAAATCAATTATCGATATCTTTTCCTTCCGTCTTTCTCATTGCCTTCTTCCTGTTCCCACTAACCACCACCCCCGGCTTTGGCTTATCTGCCTGTCAGCGTAAGGGGATCAAGGAGGCAAGGGTAAACCCACGGACAGAGCTCAAGATAAACCCACCTTTCTTCCCGGTTCCTGCTGGGGTCCCGTGGTCAAATCCTGTAACACCCGCAACGGGATTGGCCCCGCCACTGGTCACTGAGTTCGGATGCACCGTGGACGGGTTCCGGTCAGTCCTCGCGTCAACTTTATCGGCATCGGGCCCGACACTGACCGCTGGTTTTGAGACCTTCGTAGACATCTCCCTGCCTAGTACGGCGTGGCTGTGAGGTGTTGGCGCTGCTGGGTGTTGAGCTGGTGTTGTTGTTGTTGTTGAACCGGGTGGGTATGGTGTGGCAGTTCCGCTGTGTGATACTGGACGAAGTCTCTTTCTCTCTATCAAGCGTCCAGATCTGAGAGCCGTGCGTGACGTGTTCTGTACCGCTCTCTGTGTGGAGGTCTCATAGACTTAGAGAGAAAACCAAAAAAGAATGAGTAATAGGCAAAGAAAGCGGAAAACGTAAACGTTAATTTTGCATTTTCAACACTTTCAACACGCTGTGATACCGATATTTTTCATCCCCTCGTCTCAAAGCAAAGTGGGTGTGTTTGTTTCTTTGTTTATATGTTTATTTTCCATGCTGGCACCCCAGAACAAATGATCTCTTCATTCTATCCACTGGAAAACTTCAGTTTGCAAAATCCACACACACACACACACACACACACACACACACACACACACACACACACAGGGTCACCACTACAACAATGAACAGTAGAAAACATCTGCATATTGGTCACTGTGTAATTCCCTTTCCATTTTCTGACCTTGCACAAGCTCATAAAATCTATGAGGAAATGATGGTTCAAATTCTACGAGGAACTATTTCCATGCACGGAACATCTATAAAATCTATGAAGAAATGATGGTTCAAAATTCTACTCTACGAGGAACTATTTCCATGCACGGAACATCTATATATTTATCGATATATATATATATATATATATATATATATATATATATATATATATGAATATATATATATATATACATTTATATATATATATGCACCAACATGTAGGTTTTCTAGAAACATATTATTAACAAAAAGAGGTCTCTGCCAAGCTATCAAACTATCAGGTTTTGTTTGCTGTTTTTTCACGAGAAACTTCAAAATCTCCGACGAACGTTCACCAACCAACCGGAAACAAAATCGTGGACATTTACCTATTTTCTGCCTTTTGACTTCACTTATTTTCTACCAAAAATCAAGTACAGACCAGCACCCCACATGTAATCAGTCGCCGGAAGTTTCGATTCGTTGACAGAGATCAAACACGCCGTCATGTCATTTAATTCATGTAAGCATTCGGTGGGTTGTGGAAACAAAAACATACCAGCATGCACACTCCACCCCTACAAACGGAGTATGGCTGCCTACATGGCGGGATAAATAAACAAACGGTCATACACGTAAAATGTTACGTGTGTGTGTGTGTGTGTGTGTGTGTGTGTGTGTGTGTGTGTGTGTGTGTGTGTGTGAGAGAGAGAGAGAGAGAGAGAGAGAGAGAGAGAGACTGAAACCTGATCGAATCACACAGGTAATGAATGACAGCTGTCAGTTGGCTCTGCCCAGGTTGGCAAATCGTTCTGTTTGTATAGTGCTTAGGGTTTGATCTCTGACCGACGAAAGTATCCATGTCATCATCATTATCAGTGTGTAGCCCTAAAGGATTGATCAGAAAAGAAACGGGGTGGCCGAATAAGGCTGAAAAAGTAGTAGTAATAGTAGGCACATACAAACAGAAAAAATGCAAATGCAAAAATGCAAAAACTGAACACAAAATATAAAACGAATTAAAATGAATTAAATGAATTAAATTATTCACACACGCACGCGCGCGCGCGCACGCTCGCGCAGCACACAAGTCATAGTACACAATCGTGAACAATCAAAAATACAACCTACAAATTATGTAAATAAAATAATAACTCACTGATAGTCATTTCAATTCACGATACTGGAAAGGGATAGGCTGTTTAGTGTCGTTATTCAGGAGGGGAAAAGGTGAGTTTTCAAACTGGATTTAAAAGACTGCAGCGAAGATGTGTGACGGAGATGCTGAAGAAGTTGATTCCAGAGAGTGGGGGCTTGGTATGAAAACCTGCGTTGGCCATACGTTTCGGTTCGAACAGGGCGGAGGGCAGGGGAAGGGGGAGAAGGGGGGAGAATTGTGAAATGTTTCTTGAATTATATCACGATGAAAAATCGCGTTAAAACAGTGATTTTTACGCCCAGCTCATAGGAGGATTTAACCTGGATTTTTCTCTCTGCTTCAGTGAGAATATTGCTCTCTAGTAAGCAGCCAGTAGCATGCGGCAAGACCGATGAGCACTCGACAGTACGAAACAGTTTTCGCTTGCTGTGCATGATAACCACCCCAAAGGAGAAACAAAACGGCTAACGAGCAATTTTACCCGTCAATATGTTTCAAATTGGATATCACTGCCAACAATTAATTCCTAAAGACCGATATGTTGTCTGAAATAACATTTGATTCCCCTTACTCCTCACAACAACATGTTCACAAGTACACTTGATCTGCATACCTTTCGATTTCATGCAGATGTAGCCGAACTTTGCACTGCACTCGTCGTCAATCCAGCGGCCGTTCCAGGGAGACAACTGTCCACAACGCAGTGCGGAGCCATCTCCGCCAGTTCCCTTCGGGTTGTTGGTGTCCCAGTTGGTGAAATCCACGCTGGATCCGTCTCTCCACGAATAGGCTCCTGGAATAGGCGTTACTGATGGATCACGGATTCTTACAATACTCAATCTTTTCCAAAGTCACCGTCAAATGCACGGAAAAATCACTTATCTTTGTTGTGGACAGAGTGATTTTTCTCTGTAATTGACTGATAATTTGTCTTATTAGTGAACTACAGAGAGGGCCCAGAATCAGTATAGCACCGGGCAAAACCACGCTAAGATGGCCGTTGTGATTATGCAATGCGTAGCGGACCCATCACGACTGAGGGCGGTGTAGGCAGTATTTGAAATTGTGTAGCTGAAACTGTGTTTACCAGGTGTTAAAATCACGCTGTTCGGTGTAACAGACAGTCCACAAGCTTCAGAACAAAGATGAGTGATTTTTCTGTGATTTTGTGAAGAGTAGGAATTTAGAATATAATAAGTCAAAACAAAAATATCAACGTATAAATAATAATAATAATAATAATAATAATAATAATAAATAGATAAATAAAAGTCATGAAATATGAGCCGGTAAAACAGAAAATGGATACAAGGAAAAAAAAGAAAAAAAACTCTGTAGAATGTTGTTAAGAAAACAATCTGGATGAAAAATGAAACTTGGTTTTTGGTTGTTTTTTGTTGTTGTTTTTAGTGTGTGTGTGTGATTTTGGAGATACTCTTGAAATTTACGTAAGTGTGCCTCTCTGTGTGTGTGTGTGTGTGTGTGTGTGTGTGTGTGTGCCGTGGAAGCTGAGTTACGTAGCCTAGAAATGAGTGTGTG